>NW_024609923.1:0-124999 GCF_016920785.2 Ixodes scapularis
TACGACAAAGGTACGAACTTTCGAGTATTCCTGAAGCAAAATGTTCGTAAGTTTTGCGTAAGTTACGACGGAATTCGTAACTTACGCAAAAATTACGAACATTTTGCTTCGGAAATAAACAAAAGTTCGCACCTTTGCCGTAAGATAAATTTACCAACTTTTTCTTCGTAAGAAAGTTTTGGGAATCTGTCCTCCGACCTTTTTTTTAATCATCCTTTCTAATGTTGAAAATAATCTCGGAGAGGGGAACAAGAGAGACAAAGGACAAACATAACTCTCCAAACACAGCTACGTGACTGGTGCGCGACCGAAAAAATCCGCCTGGTCCGGGTATCGAACCCGGGACCTCTCCATTACAGGTGGAGCGCTTTACCAACTGAGCTAACCAGGGGTTAGACGTTGGAAGAGCAAACGAGTTTTATCAGCTGCCACCAATCTAACACCAACAAGGGTGAAGCTTGCAATTTAAGGTTATGATTATAATGCAATTAAATGCAAAGGTGCAAGCGAGCTGGACAATAACGATGAAAATAATCACTGGAGAAGGGCAACAAGAGGGACAAAGGACAAATATAAATCTCCAAACACAGCTACGTGACTGGTGCGCTACCGAAAAAATCCGCCTGGTCCTTGTTGGTGTTAGACTGGTGGCAGCTGATAAAACCCGTTTGCTCTTCCAACGTCTAACCCCTGGTTAGCTCAGTTGGTAGAGCGCTCCACCTGTAATGGAGCGGTCCCGGGTTCGATACCCGGACCAGGCGGATTTTTTCGGTCGCGCACCAGTCACGTAGCTGTGTTTGGAGATTTATGTTTGTCCTTTGTCCCTTTTGTTCCCCTTCTCCAGGGATTATTTTCATCATTATTGTCCAGCTCGCTTGCACCTTTGCATTTAATTGCATTATAATCAAATCATTTCTAATGTCTTGTAAAGACAGCTAGTTAAGGCTATATGTCTGAAGCTCAATGCACAAGAAGGTTCTTTGCCGGGATTCAGCACTGGCACAACAACAGCAATCTTCCAGAAGATGGAAAGCGGCCCTCAAGCCAAACTCCATTAGAAAGGTGCAAAATTATCTTCATAGTGGATGGATGAATATCTTCGAGCATTTTGTAATGAATACCATCTCGTCCAGGGGGAGTTTGTTTGGAACAAAGAAGTGCCATTTCAACTTCGTGTAATGTAAATAGAGCAATTTTGGATTCGTGCGTGGCACCTGATGTGATAACAGTTTTTTAGACCGCAGCTCTTAGGCGCCCGTTTCCGGCTTGAGTGGCGTCGCCATCGCCGTCGGCGTAACCGCGCGTTGCGTTATGGGACGTTTCCCATAATAACGTCACACGTGACGTCACTTATGACGTCACGTGGCCCACAAGAGAGGAGGAGGAAGGGAGGAGGAAAAAGAGGAGGGGAGGAAAAGTGGGAGAGAATGGAGGGGAAGGAGGATGGGTGGAGGAGGAGGGAGGAGAGGAGGTGAGAAGAAGGGGAGTGGTAGGCTCAGTGGCTCTGTCAATATCAAGATCGTCAAAGGATGTGCTTGCAAAAGAGATGATTCCTTTGAAAGGTGGCCACGTCGCGTTTTCAAACTTCCAACGAGGTAAGCGCGTTGAGACTCTCATGGGAAATTCGTTGGAGTCTAAGATGATGGGGAGGGGGTCACTTCAGTGACGATTCAGGATGGCCTTCCACGAAAGCAATACGCATAATGATAGGTAAGAAATAGATAGGTCAATAGAAGTAAAAGTGTGATTTGCTGAGCTAAAATATGGGGATTCATTTCTGCTTAGCAGGCACAATTCTATAAAAAGCAAAAAGCGTTCGACTAGGGCCCTCTAGAATCCCGTCTGTCACTACCCCACATGAGATTGTTTGCGTTAAAATCTCCTAAAAGTAAAAAAAAAAGATGAAGGAAGTTGATTAACGAGGTCTTCTAGCTCTTCCATATGTAACTGATAAGTGGGAAGTAGGTACAAAGAACAGACTAATTTTTCGATCTAACACAATGCGTGTAGTCACTGCCTCCAGTGACATCTGCAGGGCCACCTCGTTGCATGGAATTGAATGTTGCACAACCACCGGAACGCCTCCAGCTGCTTGAGCTGCATCTGTAAGCGTCCTGCGAGGCACCTCGAAGGGTTGAAAAACATTAGTGTGGGTGGTCTTTTTGGTGCGTTTTCTGTAAACAATATGCAATGGGCCGGTGATCCTTTTAAAGATAGCTGCCATTGTCTTAGTCAGGCAAGAGGCTTATTCAGTTCCACTGAAGGAAGAAATACATTTATCTCCAATAAAGGAAACGGTTCGATATATGCGTTATGCAAAAATATTGTAAAATGTAGTTTATGTGTTTTTTGGTGCCACAATCCGTGGAATAGTTTTCTTTTTTGCTGTGTACTTAGGCCATTCTGCAGCCTCGCAGGAGACCGAGGAGACAGACCCTGATCCAGAGAAAGGAAGGTCCTCGTCGGAGGGTGGGATACTCTCATCCATTTTCTCATCCATTGAGACCTTGGGACCTTTGGGCGGCAGAGGTGGAACTGACCACCCAGGCTTTAAAAAGCTGCTAGAGGCATCAGGACGCAGCCCCGGACCCTGGCCAAAAGGGCCAGCTGGTGCCGGTGACCGCAAGCTAGCCTCCTTGGAGGGTGCACAACCCTCCTTAGAAGGCGCAACAACCTCATTGGAGCTTGAAGGCGGTGGTTCCCCCACCGTCTTCGGACTTTAAGAAGAGGGCCCTTGCGGAGAAGACAGGTCTTCCGGGAAGTCTGCTTCTCCACGGATACCAAAGAGAGTGGGGTCTTTTTTCGCACTGCCTGGGCATATGAACCCTATACCCTGAAGGCAAGCTGTTCTCTGGCGTCTTGCTAGCTTAGATTGTGTTTGACCTTAAACGTGATTATTTATTTTTCTTCCTTCCATTTCGGGCCTGTGCGTTAAAACGCGGGGTCTGGTCCGCCAGAGTTTATGAATTTACGGTCATTTTCGAAGATGTCAGCGACGTGGTCAGAGGCACTATATTTTTCGCAAGTTTCTCGGCCACAGCAATGCCGGGAACCACGCCCAAAACGCTCACAACGGAAGCACCGCTGAAGATTTGGAGAGAAAGGATGAACTCTTCAGTTTAGGTAGCCTGCCATCACAGTGGAAGGCACAGAGTAAAGTTCAAAAGTCAGAACTAGATGTCGGGTTGCTACCTCCCGTCCGTCCTGTTGAAGGTTGATTCGCCGCACGGCTGCAACGGCACTTCTACGCAGACCTTTGTGGAATTCCTCTCCAGTACACTGAAGGAGGTCATCCTCAGAGATGACGCAGCGGACAGTATTCAGAGTGCGGTGTGGGGTTACAGAGTCTTTGTGTTCGCCTAAGCTTGCCAACTTAAGTAATGCTGTGCTTTGAGCGTTATTTTCTACCTCAACGAGGAGGCCCCCAGCAAGTTTTTTGTGTTGTGATTCTTTTCAATTGCCTGCTCTACGATCTTAGAGACAAGAAAAGGTGAAATCTTTGGCAAAGGTAGACTGTCGTTTGCAGCGTGAACAGCAAGAAAACGTGAACAGGTTCCAGGTTCTTTGGCTTTTGCAAAAGTAGGGAGAGCAAGGCGAACCATTTTGGGGGGTCGCTCTGCCTGGGGATTAGAAGAGAGGGACGTATTAAAAGGACAAGGGTGCTCAGAATCCGCTGTACACTGCCCACTGCCGAGCCCAGCAAGGGTTTATGTACCGTACCATAGCAAAGATGGCTTTGCTGGAGGCATTACTCCAACAGTGCTGCCGGGAAACTACACTTAAGTGCGAATCTAGACAGAGGTCCATCGCCACCCAATGTTAGCCCTTGCCGCCAAAGAAGGCGAAATAGGAAAGAAGAGGAGAAGGAGAAAAAATACAAAGAAAGGAGAGATGAAAAGAGACGACTGATTGAATGATCCTAGCCGGGCTTTACCAGGACTCCCGTCTACGAGAAGCGAGGGCCAAAGTGGTGTGTTGTTTAGCCCGGGGGGCCCGAAGGGACCAAAACTTCGGGGCCCCCCGAAGGTTTGGATCCTTTGCGGGGCCCCGAAGGCTCGACTCAACCACCAGGAGGCCCTTTTCTCCCTACACAGGAAAGCCACGCACAGACACACGTGTGTGGGCGAACCCACATGGCTAGGGGTCCGTGGTGACGTCGTTCACTAAACACCTGCTTTCACAGGTGCACCCTGCGGGGACATATCTTTTTGAATACTTAATATACACTGAAAAACATCCGGCGATCTTCCTTATAATTAAACAGTGAAAAAACTCATGGCCTACCTTATGTCAGTCGCCCTGATCAGAATAGAGAGGTGGGCTAGTTCATACTAGCCTGTTTACCGTTCTACGTGGCGCACTTTGTGATGCACTGAATGTTCCGCAATCGATCGTCTTTCCATAAACTTGGCCAGAAAGGGGTCTTTAAAATGGCTGCCCCCCCCCCCCCCTTCTCTCCTTCCAAAAGGCGTGACTATTCACATTACTGGCCCTTCTATACGTTGTAATCGCACCATCCGATATTATTATACACAGTCTACATGAGGTGTAGTATCTCCTCGTCCCGAATTTCTACGTCCGCTATAGATAAGGCGATGACACAAAGGCATGCGTTTTCCTTTGAAAATATATAATATTTGTATCTTTTAATTTAATGTGTGTTTCAGGTATTAAGGATGTAGTTCACTGGCAAACTAATATTTGACCCTATCGACACACGAGAATCCAATCAACACAAAGGAGAAATTGAGCTATGAAAACACCTGCCTCATTCTGAGCAGGCACTGAGCTTTCAGAACACTTGGTGAAAAGTTTACTCAGTACTGCGTACAAAATATATTTCTTATGCACGCAATACAGATACCCGGTTTATTGACATAGAACGAATGACGCATTTTACAAACTTTAACACCTTCCATACCTAATAAAGCCTTCATAACAAATGGAAACAGTTCCCAGCCGTACTCGGACTTCATACCAATACTCCCGACACTCAACACGTAGTCAAGAAGCCACCGAATGCACGGTCTCTGGTTCTTTGGGGGTATTAAGATAATTGTCAGGACCAAGAGCCTTTATCAACTGAAGAGGGAACTTTTACTTTAACGAAGATTACAATATGTGTTCTCTAATCAATATAATGTGTAGATGAGAAACGGCCCTTTTCCGCTAGTGTTTAGGGAATCTTGCTTACCTGTAAGGCTGTAAACCAGCGACACAACTGTAGTGCGTTTCTTCGACTGCCTTTGGACGACCTGTTGTACCAGATGTAAAGCAGAGAGCGATGAGGTCTCTTTCAACGTCAATATCAGGAATTTCAGTAAATTGTTCCTCTTTTATGGTCTTGAATTCCGCTACCGAAATGTATCCAGGGTTCTCGCCCGTGACGAAAAATGTCTGTAAATAAAAAAAAAAATAGGATCTTAATGGGTTAGAGTGTTTCTTTTACACAAATGTCGACCG
Source organism: Ixodes scapularis (assembly GCF_016920785.2). Taxonomy (NCBI): domain Eukaryota; kingdom Metazoa; phylum Arthropoda; class Arachnida; order Ixodida; family Ixodidae; genus Ixodes; species Ixodes scapularis. The sequence goes on from NW_024609923.1 coordinate 5,464, forward strand.
ACTGATATTAGGAAATGATGATCAAACAGCCCAGCTGGCCTATTGAGCGAGGGGGAAAGCTTCGTGAAGGTTTGTTTCCTCCAGCTCGACAATTTTATATAATAAATATGATCATAACATTTACTATCCAGAAAGTGTTCAGTCAAGTGTTTTTGAATCAGCCTTCAGCACATGTGCATTCTATTCAGGGTTAAAGAGCGATACTGAGCATGAAAACTAACCGCCACAGTAAACTATTCTAATATGGGCGGATGAAACTTTGAGGGGCCCCTTTAAGAAAATCTTAATGCCAGAAAAAGTGTTCCTTTTTATTATTCAGTTTTGTGCCATTTGAAAAATATAGAACCTGCACACTATCTAATTTTCCAACAACTCCCTAAATAACACAATATATAACAGTATAGTGTTTATAGGTAGTTAAAACTACTAACGAGAGTAACAACAAGACACTAAAATCTCAACAAATTCAAATATAGCACTGTAGAAGCAGCTACCTAATATTTCATTAATAATTTATAAATACCATTTCGTTTGTTAAAACAATGCCTATATGCAAATTTATGTCTCATCAAAGTTGATTTCAATTTTTTTATATATTCTGAAACCTTTAAAAGGGCATCAGAGAGCTTTTTGCACATCGGGATCAATCGCCCGCGATTCGTAGTATGTGTTTTACTAAATGAGTTACACCTACTTGTCTTGATACAATAGCTAGCAGAGAGGACCCTATATTAACGTGGGATAGAACGAACAAACCAACCATCAACCACCATTATGGCATTCCAACGCTACCCTCTATAGAAAAAGATAATCAGAATATGGCATCGAAGTTTTATTTTCTCTCACGTGGCATTAAATTTGATGACGCCTCTGCGAAAATCTGCATACTTGAATGTTTGTTCACATTTACATTTTTGTTTAAAGTGAACAATATATATATATATATATATATATATTTAATTCATCCTCTGCGAGCTCTTGTTGAAAAATAATAAATTCTAAGTACCTTTTCAGGCGGCACACCAGCGAAACGAGTACTTTGCCCCAGTTTCGCGACATCCTAAAGGCCTTTACGCACAATTGCGTTTCAGCGCGGTGCGTTCCGTAGCGGCGAGCAGACGCGTTGCGTTGCGAAGAGCGCTTGCGCCACGCTTGTACACAGAGATGCGTTGACACCGAGTCAAAAGCCAATAAGAACGCGCAATCGTCCCTAGCGGCGCACAAATAGTAAGCGAAATCCACGGAAACATGGCGGCGCCCGGCAACATTTTCGAAGTGTTCGATATTGGGTGCAATCCTGCTGGCTTCTCCAACATTCTGTCAAGCTTGAACCGTCGCTGCCTTGTAAAAGGCAGTCCCCACCGCTCGCCAAAACGAAAAAGCAAGTTCCGCGAACGGAGAACCGGATAAGCCTCGCCGAGTGGCGCGAGCGAACACGTCACCCTCCTTTCCTTTCTCGGCTTCTGATTGGTCTGACGCAACGCGCTGCCGCTAGTGCCGCACCCAAAGTTGAGCCGGTCTGTTCCCCCTTGTGGCGCGTTCCGAGGCGCTGCACGACGGAGCGCATCGTACCGCAAGCCAGCCGCAAGCAAACGCTTCTGGCCGCAAGGACGCCGCTCCCCACACCAACGCGTTCAAACGCGAACTTGGGCCTAACTTGTGCCTGATGAGGATTTGCTTCGAGGCTTTTGTGAGGGAAAATGTACGTCGGAGTTTTTGGGCATCAGGTTTCTGGTTAAAGTTGGTCTCTGTTGGGAGTTTGGGATGACGCGCTCAAAATATTTGGTTTCTAGATTAAGTTGTCAGTCGTAGATTGTGAAGAGAGGTGTGGACAAGTCTGGCAGGTTGTCGCATGCGAATCATAGTGGGGTGGATGTGTCGTCTCTTGTTTTCCAAAAATTAACTTGCGCTAAGAGGCAGCCCATAGAGGGTTTAGATAAAATCAAGTTTGCCTGCTTACCTTACTTTCATGCCTGAAGGCGATTGCAAATAAGTTTGATGTGACTGTAGTTTTTGAACAGGAGTTTTGCTTCTCTAGATTAACGCCCTTTTTGTCAGAAAATGCGAAGTGCAGCAGGAAGCTTAGAGAACCGCGGTGGCTTGTGATCATGGGGTTGTTTGTGAAGTCTCTTTGAAATGTGGTGCTACCTACGTAGGTAAGACTGCTAGGTGGCCAAACGATGGGTTACGCGAACACATGTGTGCGGTAAAAAAAATAAAAGTCCGAGGACACCTAAGCACTTCTTATGAGTTGTGAATGCGAAAGCATGAATGTCGTTCTTCCGCTCCCTTAGTTCATCTCCGGCGTAGTGTCGTGAACAGCCACGTTTCGCTACTGCCGAGGTAGCGGCTGACGGCCGAGCGCGCGCCCTCGTGAAGTGGCCGTGCCGCGCTCAGCTCGGCCGTGTAACCTTTCTGGAGCGTTTGCCCGAAGGGGCTGTGCGGCCAGGCCCGCACCTCACCGGTGGCCGTGCCGCTGCGTGCGCTGCGCTGCCATGGAAAGGACTTTTCTGGTTGCGTTGTTTTTGGAACTACGCCGCGCGAGAGCCAATAGGAGCCTCTTTCCTTGATGACGTGCACCATCCAATGGTAGCCTATCCCCCCCCCCCCCCCCCCCCCCAATCAGATCGCAGCTTCACTTCTTTCAACTGGTACAGGGGAGTTTAGGTGCCGTTCGGTGCGGGTTCAAAGCTGATGACGTCAGCTCGCTCCATGGAACCAGTTAATGCTTTCGCATTAAAATGTGAATGTTCGGAGCTGGAAGCATGTTTCTGGTTTTCCTGATTGCGGTGTTGTTTGGAACGAGTCTAAAGTCTTAGATAAAGAAAACCATTGTTAGAAACGCCTCGCAAGGGAGTTTTACGTATAGTTAGCAAGGTTTCGTGTTTTAGTAACATGTCTGGGATGTTTAACGAACGTGTTACAATGTTTCTAAAATATAGATTTTTTAGCAAAGCAGCGTAACAAAGCAAGACGGTGAAGCTCCACACGCGCGCGCGTCGAGCTTAAAGGGGTCATGAAACGCTTTTCCAACTTTTTCCTGTTTCGCTTTCCTCCTCAACTCATAAATCGCGCATTCCACCAAACAGTTCAAGAAGACGAAAAGAAGGGAGGCCCCTCTCGCTCGGAACCTGGTTTGTGTAATCCCCGGACACATCCATTCTCCCCCTAGAGGATTAGCCCGTCGCTCAAAACTCAGACAAAAGTTTCTTTCCCTAGCCCGTTCACCCCTAAGCTGACAGTGCTGTGGAAGCTACGTGCTCCTTGGGCTAACCACACTTTTGCCACGCAAGCGTGGCAAATGTGGCTGCAGAGAATGAAGTCAGGTGATGAAACGGAGGTGGCTGATTGGTCCGGCAAGCGCGTAGCTTCCACCACAATGTCAGCTTAGGGGTGAAGGTACTAAATGAGGTCCGGTTTTGTGTGACGTCAGTTTGGACCCGATGACACGCTTTTGGGACCGCGGATGTATCCCCGTGAAAAGGCAGAGCGGTTACGAAGGGGAGAAGGAACGAAATAGTCCGCTGTGTTTTCAAATTTTCGCACTGAATGTCAGGCTTTTGACTTTTTACCTTTTTTCTTTTGGCCCACTGAACGATGTTCTATTAGTAAAATCCCAATCTAAAATGATTTATCCCAACCCAAAAATCGTTTCATGGGCCCTTTAACAGCTTTGCACTGGAGTGCTTGGAGCAGCGGCTGATGTGGGGAGCGCTTAAGTTATTTGTTTATTTATTTATTTACACAAATACCTGCTGTGCCAACAGGTATTATGCAGAGGGGAACAAAAGAAAAACGCATTCAAAAGACATTTTCAGTAATGCAATCGACAATCATTCAGTACTGCATTTTCATACGAGCACGCTTCTCTGCAGTCGGGAATAAAAGACGTCATTTTTGATAACAGCTATCAGTTCTTCCGGAAGGGCATTCCACTCCCGGGCGGTTTGAAAAAAAAAAAATGAATAACAAATACAGTCGGTACGATAACGATACTCTGCCGCCGTCTTAGAATGATTCCGCCTTGAAGGTACATGGTGTGGTTCAAGAATGTAAAGACGCTTTTGAATGCCTGTTTCCCCGTGATATATATTGTGAAAACATTTAACCGCAAACACTGTCTAAGAAGGTCCCAACCGAGTCTGTTCTTCATTTCTGTACAGCTCGAGTACGGACTAGAATCGCCTATGACAAACCTTGATGCCTGATTTTGAATTCGCTCTAACTTATTCGTGAAGTAACGGTGAGGCGGATCCCAGATAACACAAGCATACTCCGAAATTGGTGTGATAAAAAAATATAATGTTTTTGTTACGCTACGAGATGTATTCCTAAAATTTCTCCAGCTAAAAAAATAGCATGTTACTTGCCTTTGCTACAATATTATCTATCTGGTCATTCCATCTTAGATTACTTGAAAAATTAACTCCCAAATACTTGTGTTTATCTACCTGCTCAAGTTTATAATTTTTTATCTTATATGTAGCCGTTCTAACAATAGATAGAGTAAAACACATGTATTTGCACTTTTTTATATTCAAGCCCATTTCCCAATGATCGCACCAGCGCTCAACATTCCTAAATCTTTTTGCATCATACAGACGTCTGCGTCATTTTCTTTAACTCTGTATAATACACAATCATCTGCAAATAACTTGATATTTGACTGTATTCCCTCGCAAATGTCGTTAATAATTATAAGGAATAACAAGGGTCCCAGTAGACTTCCCTGAGGCACCCCCTCAGGGAAGTGCACTGGGTTAGCATGATTGGCGAGTAATGTATACGTTCAGTGCTAATACAGATGAAACTTCTTTGGTCTTGACTGTAAATTGAACTTTGATATTAAAACGTTGAGCAGAGAAAATAGAGATAACGTAGAACTATATTTGAATAAATACTTTAGTCCAGGTAGTTTCCGTACAGTGGTCAATCGAAAGGGCAGCGAACTTTGCATCAACTCTGATTCGAACGTCGCTAAAACGCAGTGTCACATTTAAAACACAAATTAAGATGTTCACAACATGGGCGGGTGGTTGGTTTTGCATCTTATGTAATTAAAATCTTGAGTTCATTGTTCATAAACTTTGGGGGTACGTATTTTTATTGATAAACGTTTTAGAGGATATGCTGATTTTGGCCGGTATTTTAGAAAGATTCTATTTATCCACTAAATTAACTACCGATTGTAAAAGAGGAAGGAAAAAATACTTTATATCATCCGAAATGTTGAGCAATGCTGAACTTTTTAACAATTAAAAATTTATTATAAATTAAAATTACTCTGACCTGAGGGCTCCTTATTTCTAAAAAGAAGGTTCTGCGTTCTTTTTGCATCGTATATTCTTATTACAAAAAGGTAATAAATATTATGCTTCAATTTAAACAAGGCCCTCAATTATTATGAGAAACGAACTCATTTAGCGATGCAATCACATTTTTAATTTCAAGTGACGGGCTAACAGGGGATGACGTCGCCTCCAAAAGCACCAGAAGCTGATTAAAAAAAAAAATATTTCGCCAGGTACAAAGCCTGATACAAAAGCTTCAATGCTGCTTCCACCACTGCTAATGCGAAAGGTGCCCTCCGCATTTCTGGGGACCGGAGTTTCAAGCTGGACATAGAACTGAAGAGACCTTGTCTCGAGATGAATACGCCTGCTAATTGACAGCATGTTTAGTTCGAACAAATTCATCTACATCCTAAAGGTCTCACTTATCAATGTGCTGTTTATGAAACGTTTTCAAAAATCATCAGGCTGTTTTTCTGGAAGCTGATCGTCGGAACTCAGCATTTTGTGGACGATGAACGATATATCCGTCAAGCTCCGAAAGTTAGGCAAAAAATAGAAACTGAGAAACACCCAATTATTTTCTTAAAAAATAAATTTAGGAAAAGGCGAACCCAAAATATAAAAATGTGAACGCAGTTATTGAAACTGAGACAAGTGTGCAGGTGAGCTGGATCAATACTGACATGATAACTTAGGGGAGGGGGGGGGGGGGGGGGGGGGACATGCAACACAAAGCTCCCTGGGGTTGTGTTGTCAGTTTCGTTTTTCCCCCACTCCTGAGTTACCGTGTAAGTGTGAAATCAAGCTTAAGCTAAAAATTAGAAAGACACACAAAATGTTTATTGGCATAAATTTGTTTAATTCTAAAGACACTACTATGGTTTGGAGCGCAATTACAATGTTATAATAACTCCAGGAGGGTTCAAATAGAAGGCGGCGTATGTCCAAGTCTCATTGGAAGACATGTTTAATGTATGGCGTCTGCCATGTGTGTGGGTAGATCGTCGGTCTAATATGTGATTATCGCTCTAATGTTCCTCTTAATAAGTGGAGCTCAGTAAAGTTTACAATCAACACACGAGTAAAACATTTGTAGTGCACAAATGTTCCTTAAAAATAACGTTGCACGTGTCATTAACAGACTCACGATCACTCCAAATTAATTAATACCAGATCTAATGGAACCCCACATTTGGGATAAAATAATTATTTCTACAACATTCTCCGATGAAACGATATTTTTTTATATTGTGATATCCCCCACGTCGGTACGCTTGTAAGTCTTAATCATTATAGGCCTGCGTTCATTCCCTATGTTACTTTGTCGGAAGCCAGAAAAATGAACATTCATTCGATATTGTATACGTATTTTACACCTAATATATTTGTAATTGAGAAGTAGGTTGGTTTTCGGTAGGAAAAATTGACCGAATGCGCCCTGATGCATGTAGAAAATACCAAAAAAGGCCGTTTGTAAACTTGTACAATTACCTTTACAATACTTCTAAATAGTAGAAAAGTATTCGACTCAATTAGGCATAAAGTATTACTTAACAATCTGGCATCTTACGCAACCAGAAGCTGTTCATTAGTATTACGCTTATTTAAATAACCCCTCACATCAAACCTATACACGGTGTTTCATGAAGTTCCATTTTTCGTGCGTTGTTATCTCTCATATATACATAATTGCATGTTGTTGTTGCATCAAGCCCGAGAATAAAAATAAAAATAACACCAGCCATAAAGAAATTAGTATTTCGGGAGAGCATCGTTGACTGCGGTGGAAGTCAACTTACGAGAGCAAGGTGATAGTTTCCAGATAATAACGTAAAATTGCCTAATTAACTTTTGAATTGTTTGTCTTAGCTAGCAGATCTCAATATGATATATGTTGCCTGTCAGCCAAATATGCCGAAGCTGGTGTTAAAATCGGGCAAAAAAATAATTGTTACGCGCTATTCTGGGACAAATTTAAGCCGTGATGAACCTAGAGATTGACGGAAGTTCCATCCGAAAGCGACGTTAACATCCGCAGTGAGTGCGTTTGGTCATCACGAGTCATCGCGGGTCATCACGAGCCGATCTGAAAGCGGCGCGATATCTAAGGGTCGCGTGATCGTAGAAAGATGCGCAAAACCCTACTGCCTTTCGGTTGCGCAGCTTTGGCGCTTTCTCCCGTTAGTTCTGCTAATGCGGATCCCCGACCTCCTAACTTTATCATCGAATAGCGCGGAGACGAATGTAGTTGCTTGACTCTTAGATACCTACGGAAAGATACTTATTCGCAGCTGATTGGCACCTTGATTGCGAATATTACGAGTATGTTGCTGTGTTCTCCTCCTTATTCCACACAAATAATATCTCAAAGTTTGAGGAAGGTATCTAAAAAGTAAAAGCATTGGTACGTGCAATAATTATTCGATGCAATCGCTAAAACATCATTCACTTGAGTTGTTTGAATTGCTCATGTTGTCGCTTCTCCCCGGCGCCCTTTTTTATAGCCTTTTTACACCCTTGAAAGAATCAAGGGTGTTCCGTTCGGCTACACTCTACTTCATAAGTATTTATTTATTTATTTATTTCAAATACCCTCAGGGCCCAAAGGGCATTGCAGAGAAGGTGGGTTACAAGGAGACATCAAAAGCAAACAAACAACAATCCTAAGAATGAAAAAAATACATACTAATGAAATGCTAAAAGTTAACACTGTTAAGGCATTATTTAAAAGCGATGGAATCGAATACGGATGCCACAGACGCTGGAAGGTGGTTCCATAAGACCGTTGGTCTGAGGTATAAATGAATTATAAAAAGTTGTAGTGTTACTTTGAAGAATGCCCATCTTCTGTGGATGATCGAGACGTCATGATATGTAAAAGGGGGGTGTTAGTAACTTGTCACGTAGCAGAGGATTATGGTAATCAATTTTGTGGAACAGACACAAACTGTTAAGATTTCGACGTAATGTAAAAGGCATATATCACGGAAACTAAGGGTTAAGAAAAAAAAGTGATCATATGTACAATTATCTGGATCACCATTTTCACACGCTTAAAGGAGCACTAAACTACTTTCTGCGATAGTCTATGATCACAACTCAATATAGGCTCTAAGCATCCTAAGATCAAACATTATGTTCATACGTGGCCGGTTTTTCTATTAAATTCGGTATCAAAGATCGATTACTTCGAAACTATCACACAGATAGTTCCGAGCTATCACAGATAGCCCTCTGGTGTCTTACCACTATGTACAGAAGGGTGTCTTGTGCTTCTTGAAGGATGAGTATATTTTCAATTAAGACGAAGAGCCGCGGAAGAATCACGGAGCGTGGGCAAGCTCTTGTGCCAACTACTTGTTCCCTTATCTCTTCAAAGTTCGAACGTACGCTCCTCGGATTGAGCCAGAAACAGGTGTCGGACTGTGCGTCTATGTGTGTGGGGAGAGGAGGAAGGGAAGTTGTCTTTTCTAACCCTGGTCTAACTAAAGTAATTTAAACGAAAACGTGGCAAAAGAGATTTTTCTTAAGTTGTCAACCATTGTCAGCTAAAATTCCCACAGGAAGGTATTGCGTCTGGCATAACAGAGCAAACGGCTGTTGCAAATTGCCTTGGTTCCTAAGTCCGTACACCTCCAACTTGCAGGATTTACTAGTCTCGACATAGCGATTACTGGGTGAAAATATGCGCAAAAACCAAATAAATATTAAAACGAAAATTCGAATTAAAAAAATTGTTTCACTTTATTTGAAAGGGAAAGATATTTCATGCTTATTAATTGCAATTGTGGATTTATTGAAGGAAAATTTGCAATTTCTGTCTTATATAGGGCGGTTTCACGTGTCGTACTTCCGGCTCGAAATCTCACTGGAAGCCATTTCGATGAACTTACGCCGCGTATGTATTTCTACGCGCAAAGGCAGCGATTTTCAGGTCGGTCGAGTTATTTCGCGTCGTGATCGACTGCGCCAGCCAAACTTGTCGAGAACATAAGCGAGCTCAGGCTGATATTTGATTCTTTGATTCACACCGGGTTTTATTCGTACTTAAGACGTGCCAGCGATGAAGAAGGTTGACTGTCGGCGGCCAAGATGGCCGCAATAGATGCAGCTAAAGCGACTCCGAAAACGCAAAAAAAAAAACGAAAAAAAAAAAACGGAGTGGACACAGCTTCTTGTGACCTCGACCATAAAAAGCCATACAAAGGTCTTTCTACTTTCGCTAAACACTACTTAAAACCACTCCCTAGCGTTAATAATAAAAAAAAACGTCGCAAAAATTAGGAAATATGGGCATTGTTTGTCCCCTCAACTCAGAGCCAGAACAAGCGGCTCCTGGTCCTCGTATCGAACCAGTTGGTAGAGCGCTTGTTATGAGTCGACGCCCAGCCTGGTCTCTCGAGTAGCATGGCCATCTCGCTGGCGTCCAACCTTTCTCGCGAACAACGTCCTAGCCAGACAGTCGGGGAAACAGATCGGGAAAACTTAGCAGCACAGAAAAATAGTTTATTTACATGGGTATATCGTGTGGCATGTTGGCAAAAGGAGTGCGCCGAATGGGCAGCGAACAGGTCCTTATATAATAAAATCGGGGTTCTGGAGCTGCCGCGCCATTGGTTGGTTAACGCCGCATTCCAAAGTTGGTCTCGACGTCAGCCTCCTCCTCTCGGCCCCGATGTTCGGTCGTTGTTCTTCTCCAAATTGAGGGCGACTAGTAGGCGATTGTCTTGCATGCGGTAGACGCAGACAGAACAGACTGCCCATCTGTTCAGGGCGGGATTCTGTCTGGCGTTCCCGTAGAATGCAGACGCCTCCGTGGAATGCAGACGCCGTAGACAGAACACACCGACGGCAACGTCGGTTCTGATGCCCTTGAGCCGAGGCCCGAGAGAAACGCTTCTCCGGTTTTGGTCGAACGTGCAAAAAGGGTTCGGATCGCACTCCAACCGTCTCGACATTCACTTGGTCGTCGTCCACACCGGAATGCAAGGTCGATCCTCACAAGCACAGGGAGATGGAGACGGGTCATAACAGCACCTCCGCCACCCGAAGTCGATCCTGAGGTGTTGTCGGTCAGCAGCCACTCGGCCGAAGATCGCAGTCGATGACGCTGGGATGGTGACGCTGTAATCCCAGCCGCTTTAGGTCTTGCATCTGCCGTGTCTTGGGTGGGTCAACAACAATGATAACCAGGACTCCCGCAGTCGACAACCTCAAACCACCCAGTAGGTAAGCGCCCAACCCATCCCCCGAGACACACCAGGCATAACACCAAAAGGTTCTTAACAAAAGCAAAACAAAATTCAACATTGCTATTGCTTGGAACAAATACGGAGAACAAAAGCAATAAACTCGGACTCCCGTAAAAAGAAACCCCAAAATAACTAACATAAATGCACAGCTAAGACTCATACAGACTAGGAATACTCCTTAAAACCCAGTATCAATGCTTCACTAACAATTTTGTGGACGCACAAATAGACTTTCCGCAAATGGGGGAAATCCATTTCATCGATTCCATCAGCCTAGGAGCAGCGGCTCAAGCTGCCAGCGTTCGTATGCAGTTTACCCCGCTTTGTACTTAATGTCAAACGAATATTGCTGCAGCATGCGTGCCTTCGTCTTTTTGATCCACAAATGGCCAGACCACGAGCCGCCGTGGGACAGGTGGAGAAGGTCTCGTCGGTACCTGCTTGGGACAAGTTGATCGAATTCTGCCCCCTTGTGGTCTCGATACTTCCGGTACAGGACACCCGACAGCTTGTAGAACGTAACGTTCTTCCCAGCTAGGCCTTCCTGGCAACACTCATTCAAGATTTTGGAGCGATTGATCCCACTCTTGCTCTGCGACCAAACTTGATCGCTCGACGCTCAAGAGCCTCTGAAAACTAGCTGACGCCGGTGTCAAGGCGATTCCCTCTGGCTCCAGCTCCCCTGCGAGATGCTGAGCATCTTCCGCCGCGCTTGTTTCAGCCTCCGTGATCTCGGGATCAGTCTCTCTTACAGGTGCCTGAGCACTGTCCGCCTGATCCCTAGTTTTTTCGTCGGTAACTTTTTTACACACCGTCTCAGCCAAATCCGAGCACTCCGATTCGTACTGAAATTTTGTAGCAAGGTCACGTGCATTAGAGCGAGTTAGACCTTGAACAGACCCACCGAAAAGACCCGTCCCTCGGATCACCTGATCCGATTTGTTTGAGAAGATGTAGGGGTAATGAAGCGGCAGGCTGCCCGACACCGCAGCCTCGGTGTGGAGCGTGCCGAACGGACCCTCTATACAAACTTGGGCGACCGAAAGGCACACACTGCTCCTCGACCTCCTGCCTGATCTACGCACAACCTCCTGTATACCCGTTGCGGTCCACATAGTTTGGGTGGATCACGTCCATTGTGGCAGCCGAGTCTCGGAGAACCCTACACGCCTTCCCGTTCACCGTCAGGTCGCTCAAGTACGGCTCCAGCAGCCGCCTGTTTTCCTCGTTCTCACTTATGTAGGAAAACACGACGTTGGGAGACCTACATCCGGCCGCGATATGCCCCGGTTTTGGACGCTTGAAACACACCATTGGCTTCTTGGCTTCGAACGCCCTCTTTCGTTCAGGCTTTGTGCCCGAACTCTTTCTGATCGCTTGATGTTCCTCATTAAGACGACTCCTCCTTTCGTTACCTTGGGTTTCAGGCGCACCCTTCTTTGTGAGATTTTCTCGTTCTCCGAATTTTTTTTTTCGTGAATAGCCTTTTGCCTTTGTGTCCCGGCGACCCGAACCATAGCGGTCCTCCTCGCGAAGGTTTCTGCGTACCGCGTACTCCTCCGCCAGCTCTGCTGCCCTCTGGGTTGTTTTTACTTCCCTCTGGTTGAGGATCCAGGGTCGCGTCTGCTCAGGGATGGAGTGGTAAAACTGCTCCAAGCAGAAGCACTCCACCACACTCTCCAGATTGTCGAATACTTCAGCACTCTTTGACCATTCAATAAAATTGGCCTTTAGGTCATACGCAAACTCGAGGTATGATTCGTCCTTCCCCTTTTTGGCCTGTCGAAAGCGCAGCCGGAACGCCTCCGTGGAAAGACTCTTAAGGAGATTCGACTTCACCACGTCGTAACTCTCAGCGTCCTCCTTTGAGAGCCGCGCTACGACGTCGGCTGCTTGACACGGCAAAAGGGTTAGCAGTCTCTGCGGCCAGGTGTGGCGAGCGAACCCTACCTTCTCGCAAGTTCGCTCGAAATTGACCAGAAACAGGCCAATATCCTTTCCTACCTTATAGGGCTGCATAAGGTTTTTCATCTTGAAGGATATCCTGTCTCCGCCGCCAGAGCCCGTTCCGCTTCCGTCGTCCGATGGAGATTTCTTTAACCCGAAATCTAGTTTCTTGAGCTCTATTTCCTGCTGTTGCCTGTTTAGCTCAAGCTCGAGCTCCTCGCGACGAATGCGGTCGCTTCGCTCCATCCCTTAGAGCTCCTCGCGACGAATGCGGTCGCTTCGCTCCCTCTCTTCGAGCTCCTCTCTCTGTCTGTCCCACTGATCTCAATGACAATTGCTGGATCGCGCTTGCCGCTCCCGCAAGTGAAGCTACCGGACTTCACTCGCTTGGGATACGATTTGCCGTTTTTGCTAGCCTTTGCTGCGGTTTTCCAGCGTGCTGTGGACACGTTTTCCACTCGTTCGTCGTCATTCGCCGAAGAAGTTTTTTGAAGACTCTGTGTATTGTTGAGACTTGCCGTCGTGAACACGTGGAAAATTTTACGAAAGTGCAGTGTCGCAGGAAAAAGGCACAACGCGTCGAAAGGAAGGGCTGGCGGCGTGTTCAAAGCTTCCTTGGCACGCCGAAGTGCCGTGTCTCTGTGCCTTCGCACGCTTGGATACCGACCAAGAATCGACGCCGTGTAGATGTGTTTTGCGGGGAACGCGACAGAACAGCACACGACAAAACAGCACGCGACAAAACAGCACGGTCAAAACAGCACGCGTCAAAACAGCACAGCGTCAAAACAGCACGGCGACAAAACAGCAGGCGTCAAAATAGCATGCGACAAAACAGCACAGCGTCAAAATGGCAAAGCGACAGAAGAGCACGTGCCAAAACAGCACAGCGACAAAACAGCACGCATGTAGCCACTTCGAGCGCGCTCTTCACCTCCCTCTGCGCGAATATTTTCGAACTTCCTTAACTTTTTCATTTATTGTCGCTAGGTTATAAAGAAATTTATTGCCTATTTCATTGCTAAGTAAGTGTCCCGACTGGTGCTGCTATGTTATTGCTAAAAACAAACGAAGTTAGCAGTAGTTACTGCGCTGATCTCTGAGGAGATTGGGTAGATAGAGGTGATATCTTCGCGTCGATGTTGGCCGCGTCGTCTGGACTTTTGCGGCGGTCCGGTGAGGGTACTCGTTGTTTCGTAATTACCACCTAAGCGTAAAACGTCCCCCCAAAAAAGCGGGAGATGCGCCGATTACAGATGCATTGATGGAACCGGGAAGATAAGGCAATTTTAATGTCAAGCGAATCCAAGGTGTATACCATGGGCACCGATTCTGTGGGGTTCATTCGCCGTGAACAAAATGTCCCGAAAACACGCGGCTGCAGCTTGCAGGCGAGAAGTTGTTTTCAGTTAAATTCACAAATTATTGCCGACGAAGGCCTCGATCGAGTGGAAACCGGTGAAGCAGAAACATGCCATAGCCTCAATGCTCCTGCCGTACAGCATGGGCTAAGCACACCGTTGCCGCGCACACTTTCTGTTGTTTTTTTTTTTCTTAACGACCAACAACAACACATTGCGGTGCGATTGATTCATTTATTGTAGACGACATCACCAGCAAACTTGAGCGTCAATATTAGCAGACCTGCTCGAGAAATAGCCATAATACGCACCAGCGGGGGCTTCGGTACTGCCCACGGAGCGTTCATGTGCGCATCGAGTATACTCCCCACTCACTTGCTTCCATGAGAACGGATTCGACATATTGGCCGTCGACGAGTTGACCTTCGAGGAATTGGCCTACACCCTCCATTCCTTTACAGTGCATACTTTGAGACATGAATTTTTTAACTCCATACGCTCTATTTAGGGTTCAGCGTTTTCGGCTGAAACCGATAAAACCGGTAAAAGTACGACGAAATCTTTTTTACAAATTCGGTTTTAACTGAAAAAGGTCAGTATTCGAGGGCGTTTGGAGGAATGGGGGGGGGGGGGGGGGGGGGATGTGCCTCATTACTGACCGTATTACCACTTCCTTTAGCAGTTTTCAGCTTGTCTCCGAGATCGGTTCAACTTTCAACAAAAGTAGAACCGACGTAATGGTCGTCAAGACGAAATCTGGGTTTTTCACCTGATAGAGATTTCTGTGCCGAATTCTTTATTCAAAGAAGAGAGTTTAATCGTGAACTGTACAATGAAATTAAAGGGCATCCGTAAATGTAGCACATTTTTTAACACCCCTATCTTCCGTTTACTAGAGGAGGTCATAAATATATTGCATTATCGTTTTTTGGTCTGCGCGACTTAACCACCTCTCGCAGTCGTGAAAATGGGGGAAAGTCGCACTGAGTACAATGCTTCCAAATTTTTTGTATTTTGATATTTCCCTCTCCGATTAAAGTGGTAGTAAAGCTTATGCTCATTCTGCGTACAAATACGAGCACACGACGATAATGTCAGATTACGATAGGGCCCCAGTGCGTCTTGCAGAACAGGTTGCGTCGGCTGCCACAGACAGCAATAAAGAAGAAATCCAGTACCTGGTTTACTCACTATTCATTTTAAACAAACGCCTTTAAATATTGCATTTTCGTCAGTATACTGGTTTTCGTCAATAAACCGAAAAGAACTGAAAAGTTTATGCGTCTACAAATATTCTCAGCAATAAACCGAAAACTTCTGCTTGGAATAAAAACCAAAAAAAAAATGCACGCCGAGTTTCAAAATAATAAAAACCGAAAACGCCAAACCCTAGCTATATTGTCAATGTCCTGTTTTGAGGCTATACTGTTCTGACGCTGTGCTGTTTTGACGCCGTGCTGTTTTGGCACGTGCTCTTCTGTCGCTTTGCCGTTTTGACGCTGTGCTGTTTTGTCGCGTGCTATTTTGACGCGTGCTGTTTTGTCGTCGTGCTGTTTTGACGCTGTGCTGTTTTGGCGCGTGCTGTTTTGACCGTGCTGTTTTGTCGCGTGCTGTTGTGTCGTGTGCTGTTCTGTCATGGTGCCGTGTTTTGCGAATGCAATGTGCGTGAAGCCGTATCAAAAGGTACAACTCGTCGAAAACAAGTGTCGCCGGTATCGCGGCGTGATCAAAGCTTCCTTGGCACGCCGAGTGATGCATCTTTGTGCCTTCGCACGCTTGGTTACCGGTCAAGAATTGACGCCGCGCCAAAGTTCTGAACGTGTGTCGCGCGTAGAAGCCTTTAGATCATTTATATATATCGGCCACGGAGTTCTCGATCGTCCAGCTGTTCCGCTGAGTTGCTATCAATAAAAGGGAGAGATCTGTACGTGTTCTTATGTACTATATTAACCATGGCTATGTCCCAAATCTACTCTAATAGATTCCGTGGGAGCACGAATAGGGCAACGTTGTGGAGCCAGGGGGGTTTTCGAAAGCAAAAGTACAAGACGGCGAGAATAAAAATCTTTGAAGCGCGGCCGATATGGTCGTGTGCAATCTGCTGACCAATTACAATTAGACGAGCCGCGCTCAAACGTCAAGTGCAATTAAGTAGGTTGATAATAAGCCAGCACTGATCAGTGATGAGGAGCTGTTGTGCACGGTATTGTGTAAATCGTCTAAGGACGAAAAAAAGACGTACCTTCCCCCCATCTTCCGTCGCTAGTGGACGCTGGATTAAGCTCGTTCCTAAACCGCGAGGGGAAAAGACGCTGATCCAGAGGCACGAACAGCTTCACGCACATTGCACTCGCTAGACACATACACACGGCGTCGGTTCTCGGTCGGTATCAAAGCGTGCGAAGGCACAGAGACACGGCACTTCGGCGTGCCAAGGAAGCTTTGAACACGCCGCCAGCCCTTCCTTTCGACGCGTTGTGCCTTTTTCCTGCGACACTGCACTTTCGTAAAATTTTCCACGTGTTCACAACGGCAAGTCTCAACAATACACAGAGTCTTCAAAAAACTTCTTCGGCGAATGACGACGAACGAGTAGAAAACGTGTCCACAGCACGCTGGAAAACCGCAGCAAAGGCTAGCAAAAACGGCAAATCGTATCCCAAGCGAGTGAAGTCCGGTGGCTTCACTTGCGCTGCAGCGAACACGCGGAGAAGCGCGATCCAGCAATTGTCATAGAGATCAGTGGTCTGTCCTTAGCTAAGCCCAAACTCTCCGCAAGCTCATCCGCATCTCCTCCCGTGGCTTTGATGGCCTCAATGATGTGCGCCTTCGTTTTCTTTCTCACCCCCTCCACACCAGGTTCCTCGCAAATCAGAATGAGATCTGCCTTGCCCTAACGAACTGAGGTTCATGATTGCTCTGAATGTTGGCTCTGTTCATATCCTGACGGCTTCGTTAAACCCACGCCTCAGAATAATCTCAACCACCCGCTTCGTCTAACAAAACAATTAAATGTAGCGAAAGCCTGGTGTGTCTCTAGGGACAAAAGCCGAACACTCACCCACATCTGTGGTCATCGGTTCGTGGAGTCTGTGGGAGGTCTTGATCCTCGTTGTTCAGCAGCCCACCGCTGCCATCCAGCTGTTATGAGTCGACGCCAAGGCTGGTCTCTCGTGTAGCATGGCCATCTCGCTGGCGTCCAACCTTTCTCGCGAACAACGTCCCAGCCAGACAGTGGGGGAAACAGATCGGGAAAACTTAACAGGACTGAAAACTAATTGATTTACATGGGTATATCGTGCAGCATGTTGGCAAAAGGAGCGCGCCGAATGGGCAGCCGAACAGGTCCTTATATAACAAAAATCGGGGTTCTGGAGCTGCCGTGCCATTGGTTGGTTAACGCCGCATTCCAAAGTTGGCCTCGACGTCAGCCTCCTATTCTCGGCGCCGATGTTCGATCGTTGTTCTTCTCCGAATGGAGGGCGACTAGTAGGCGATTGTCTTGCATGCAATAGACGCAGACAGAACAGACTGCCCATCTGTTCAGGGTGGGATTCTGTCTGGCGTTCCCGCGGAATGCAGACACCTCCGTGGAATGCAGACACCTCCGTGGAATGCAGACGCCGTAGAATGAAGACACCGACGGCAACGTCGGTTCTGTTGCCCTTGAGCCGAGGCCCGAGAGAAACGCTTCTCCGGTTTCGGTCGAACGTGCAAAAAGGGTTCGGATCGCACTCCAACCGTCTCGACGTTCACTTGGTCGTCGTCCGCACCGCAATGCAAGGTCGATCCTCACAAGCACAGGGAGATGGAGACGCGTCATAACACGCTGTAGTGGAAATGTAGAGGTCCCTGGTTTGATACCAGGACCAAGCAGATATTTTCGGTTGCGCACATATCACCTAGCTGTGTTTGGAGATTTGTGTTTGTTTTTCGTCTCCCTTGTTCCCCTTCTCTAGGGATTATTTTCGGCATTCTTGTTCAGCTCGCTTGCACCTGTGCATTTAATTGCCTTATAATCATAACCTTAAAATGCAAGCCGTTCACGCTCGTTGGTGTTAGGCTGGTGGCTGCTGATAAAACCCGTTTGCACTACTTACGTCTAACTCCTGGTTATGATTAAAATAAGAACACCGACTTCACATAACAAGAAAAACAGCTTTATTAAACGTTTCGCCTGCCATGCGGGAGGCATCATCAGTACATACACAGGAATGAGAGAGCTACGGTCAACGCAGTCCTATTTATCGGGAAGGTCCATATAAGCTTCCGGGAGGGGGCCACGGTTCTTGTTGCACACCGTCTTATCTCCGCGAATGAACCATGACTCAAGTAGTTTGCGTGGGCCCCACCTATCCTCCTTCGCCAAGGTCGTCGCGGCTGTGAAGTCAAAGGTGTGTCCTGTGGTCCACGCGTGGTCGACCAGCTCCGTCTTGAGACGGGTGGCGTTCGTGGAATACTTGACATCACGTTGGTGTTCTTTCATCCTGGTTATCTTCTTGCGTCCGGTCTCCCCAATGTACGAAGAGCCGCAGTCCTGGCAGGGGATCTTGTACACAATGGCGGCATTAAAATGCGGCATTTAAAATTATGCGGCATTTAATGCCGCATAAGCGGCATTAAAAACAAAGACGTTTTCTGCGACAAAAAAATAACGACAAGAAAACATACTTGTCGGTTAATCTGACCGGAGCTGCATTCATTTGCTTTCGTCGAACCGAGTAGAATGCGATCGGTAATACCTCTGAAGCCCCTTCCAGCTTCACATTAGTACTTGAATGATGTAATATGCGCAATTGTATATACGTATTAGTGTCCTTGCGAGCGACGGACATTCTCTCAATTAGTTTGAACTTTGAGTGCGTTTGGTGGATTCAGAAATGTCTCGCTCCTTCGACAAATTCAGTCTTTTTTTCATTTGGGACACAAAATGTGCTACACAATTTATATAACGTTTTTACCGCTATTTGGGCGTTGAAAACGCTGTAAATTTAACTTGAGATGTTGGTCGTATAAACGTCCAAGTAAGCATTTCACCGAACAATGGCTCAAAGGCTGTTGAGGGAGGAGTCGGGATGGGTAGCTTAAAGGACAACTCCGGTCAATCTTCGATGTTGAAAAAATAACGCAGTCCTACTTAGTTTCATCTAAAAAGCCTACGTGTAAAATATTACGATTACATTCCGTCTAAGTATTTATTAAACTAACCAACGCAGTTGGAGCGGCTCCAGGGTCACCAAATTCCGCCCAATCGAGCGGGCGACGCGTGGCGCAGCGCAATCAAAGGGCGCAGTCAACGCCGCAGTGTGGACACAGCCAACACTACACGGAACGTCAACAACTGGAAGAATTGTTTTGTTAGTTTCTGAGTTTTCGAGGTGTAAAGCGCGAGGGCTAGTGAGACAAAAGAGAGCATGTAGGCAACACCTCCTAGAAGAGAAGGCCGCTGCGCTCCGAGTGGTTATGCCACAATGTCGGAGGAAGGAAGGCCATGGCGCAACTACGTGAGAAAATATATGGTATCGGCGTGAAAAAAATCTTTCTTGTCGAGCGGCGCGATGGTGTTCGTGCGCGTTTATCCGACATTAATATACGTTTTAAAAGAGCGGTCTTGTATAATTTATTATATATATGATATAAACGTAATATACAACGAGTTACCAAGGTAAAAGTACCAAGTTTATATTTAGGATTCTGTAACCGCGGGACTACGTGCAGTCCCGCAGCTCCCCACACTTTTCGAATGAACCGGCTCCGATGCGACATCTTCCTTCATACGGGCTCCGATTCTGGTAAATTTACGTTGTGTGTGAGCTGTTGACTGTCTGAGAAGGAATGCTGAGAAATTTCAGAAGGGAAGGAAACCGAAAAAAAAACTCAGTCATCGCCGCGGGTAGCGCACACGCGCAGGGAGCGCACAGGGAGCGCAGCTATGCGCAGGGAGCTCATAGCTTATGTAATGACACTATTCATGCCCTTGTTCAAGGAGCTTGTATTACTTGGAGGGGCCATGACGTAAGTCCCGTGGGTTCCACAAGCCACCACCTTTTGACGCCTGCCTCTTCCTCATTGTTCCCGCTGGTGCCACTAAGTTAGCTATGCTTCAGAGTAACGACACTTAGCCATATTGTGTCTTAAAATCATGGTTGTCAGTTATCTGAAGCTTTATCTGAAATCACAGGAAACGCTTTTCCGTCCTCCATACAACTGCAGTTACCCTGGTATAGTGAGCTGGTGTCCTGAACGGATCTGAACAAACTAAGCTCCCCTTTTGTTAGTCTACCCAGATTTTAAGACCCTGTAGCCCTCTCCTTCCGACAGCTGGCGACAAAACGTTTGGGAATAATTTTTTTTGTTCTATCGTTTGTTTGAAAATCGGTGTTTTTCGGATAAATCCGAATAGTCGAAAATTTTACCGGGAAACGGTTTTCGGCTTTTTTTCGGTTTAAAGCAAAAACACGAAACCTCATCTATGGAACATGATGGATAGCGATATGATAAACGCCATGGTAAAGAGAAGGAATTAAAATTGATGAAAACTTCCTAAACATAACATGGATGATGGTGCTTGAGATTACAAGAAGCATGATACTTCCATGCTGTTAGTTTCAGTTTAAACTGAATAAAATCTGTTTTTCACTAAAGAGGCCGTACGTTCTGTACCTAGTTTTTATTTCTTTCTCGCACATTTTTTTCGTAACTTGCCAGACCGCACCGCAAGCTTACATGTCTCACGAGAGGTCATTTACGCAGTTCAATAAAGGTAACGATCCCGATGACTTTTGTCGTACGACAGCGGGAATGAAAACATCACACATCTAAAGACACAATGACTATGTTGTTTTACGTGTAGCACTTCCTAGTTTATAACATAGTACTTACTTGGATTTGCGTGCCCTCAGTTAGACTCTTAAACAGGTAGGCTTCTCCTGGTGTGGTGAGCACGTGACTAGCATTTCCATCGTCTATTTTCCTCAGCACTTCACCTGCAAGAGTTCATTGAAATGTCAAAGTTTCCCCGCAAAACAAGCGGGGCACACATGTACAGAGGTGGACGATATAAAAAAAAAATGTGCAAAAGGCCAGCCACGCAATCTATGAGAAGAAAGCTTAAC
Organism: Ixodes scapularis; assembly: GCF_016920785.2. NCBI lineage: Eukaryota > Metazoa > Arthropoda > Arachnida > Ixodida > Ixodidae > Ixodes > Ixodes scapularis. The sequence goes on from NW_024609923.1 coordinate 26,433, forward strand.
CATTATCGAGGTTTCAGCAGTGGTTCAGTTTTTGCCGTCACTCCCCGCTTGACAGGCTATTTTTGAGTTATCGCCGAATATAAAGACGGTCCGCGACAAAAGCCAAATCATGCATGGCTGAATCCACCCGGTCGGCAGGTTAAGTGATCAGTTTTCGGGCGTTTCATGTTAAGTTCGCAGGGTAAATAACGATGAGCGGATTTTATTTTACTTCACCGAACGCCAGGGTGCAACCCGGGTGTAAGATAGGCAGGTGGGGAAACGAGAGCCGATCGGGCGACCTGATTGTGTCCCGGCATCAGGATGGTTCGCAGTCTATCACGTGGTTTCGACACTTGTTCTGTGGTTTTCTTATTGGAACAAGTATCCAAACCGCATGATCAATGATAAGGCGTGCGCGAACGGGTGAAAAGGCGCGAGCGTGGGTTTTCTGTCGATGGACACGAAAAAATCCCACCTGAGAGTTATATACAGCTTCGCTGTAAATACCTAGGGCCAGTCACTGAGACTGTCCTTCTCATTCCAAGTTAAAATTTATTGCGAAGTTGTGAGCGTTTTAAAAGTTCCGATATTTTTTTTGATGTGCAGTTGTTAGGTGGTATCCGGTGATATCAGACGGGGAGTGTGCTGCTACAGCAGCTCAACGAGGTTTAGATTTTCTTAGCGTTTGGTCATTTTCCATTCACTGCTAACGAGCCTGGCGGCTTTTTTTTTTTTGGTCTTACTTTTTTGCAATGGATTGGGGCATTCTTCTTGGAGCGTGCCACCTGTGTTTTCAGTGTCACAGTGTTTTTACGGTGTGTGTTGTGATAATAAAGTGACTTAAAAAATGAGTGAGTTATTGCAACCTACTTGGTTCTACTATTTGAGGAGAGGCGCAGGGACGAGCCATGGAATTAGAGTATACATCATCACATTATGAACCCACTATACACTTAAAATAACTCGCGCGGAGTTCCTGGCTTGTAAATAGCTTTTCCGGTAGAATCAAATAATAAAACTAAGCCTGTAGCCTTGTCTGCACACTGAAAAAGTAGCTGTTATGTCACCTGCAAGTTATAAGATTGAGAACGTTATCCACATCTTATGGGGAAAAAACGTTAACTTTAAGGTTTGACGAACTTGCGGCGCTGTGTTTACCCAATGTTTTTTTGTTTTTTTTAACCTTCACAGGTCTACTTTCCAAAAATATGTGTTCTTTAACCTAAAAATTCTGTTCTTGATCTGTGCTTGGAGTGATATACAATATCAACACCACCTTCTTTTGGTAAGGCCACGATTGAACCCACACTTCCTTAATAGACACTGTCATCTTTTCCCGTTCTGGGTGTAACAAAAATGGGTTGATCTTACACACCTTGTTCCGATCCCGGCTCAGATGGAATTACGACCCCTCCAGCACACACAATTCCATACATGGCAACCAAGTTTTCCACAGAATCGTCCACGTGCACGAGCACCTTGTCGCCAGGATTTATGCCGTGGCTTTGAAAACCAGCCGCGTAGCGCTGCACCATCCTCAGCATCTCGGAATACCTCACCTCCTTTCCTTTGCATATCTGCAACAGCAAAACATGTACGTTTCATAAATGATACCTGACGATGGCCACGCTAGGCATCTTCAAATTAGAAAAAAAAAGTGATTGTGACCCGACAATGGAAACACTGGCGACTTACGATCACGTCTGTCAGAAACTGTAATCCATTTTACATTCCGATTTCACACACCGGATGCTATTAGCCAGCGGACCCGATCAAGCGCCATGTGACCTTCACGTGACTTTCCGAAGGGGCATTTGCAACAACGCGCAAGGCGCGTGGGCACGTGATACTCTCACAGCGCTAGTTTGGTTGGGATGGCTTGTAGAGTTCGCTGTGGTGCTTTGTAAGGTGAAACGAAGCATAAAATGCACCTAGTCATAACAAAACCACGTGATTGTTCAGCTCTATTGAATTTTTCTGTATCTTTTTTTTTTTTTTTGACGTACGAGCGCGATTGCAATTGCGGAACGGCGGAAAGCGCTCTGTAATTGAACAAATATAGCATCCCGACCAAAGGTATTTGCCGTGACTTCAGTCGCCGCTGGAGTGGCTAGCGCTGCAACTGTTTTATCAAAACTCAACAAAATTTCGCTGATACTCAACGATAAACTGGATTCCGTTGAGACTGAACAGAATCTGGTTCGTAGACAATTGTTTGCAAACTGAATTTCAGGTGTCTAGGACAAAACTTAGTCAGATTTTCAGTTTCATAATCCAGTTAGCAAAAGGTTATACTTGATTTTTCGGTAGGGCAACCACAATTCAAAATCGAAACCATCCATTTCATTCAAAAAGAAAGATTTTAACTAGGGCGGAGTGTGGCCTTATAAAGAAAGTTCTCCTCTCCAGCAATACACAAAACGTGCAAAGCTTACAGAAAGTGAGGACTTTTTGCCGACGTATGTAGAGAAAAAGACCAACAACGTGAACACGACATGGCCCACTGGCTAACCATGCGCAGTTCAGAGTCAAAGTCGGACGACTAAGTTTTCGCAGTCCAACGCGACAGCTCAAAAGCTCCGAAAGTAACGTTGACCATCAATGTCTCTTATGTAGATTTCATGGGTGTATCTCGAAACAACCCATTCTTATTTGAACCCGTCTCGTTTGAACCCATTCGCAAAACGCCCTTCTCGTTTTAACCTTTCGCGTTTCGACCCTTTCTTATTTATACCCGTCTCATTTGAACCCATTCTCGTTTGAACCCTTCTCGTCTGAACCCATTCGCAAAACGCCCTTCGCGTTTTAACCTTTCGCGTTTCGACCCTTTCTCATTTGAACCCGTTGTCATTTGAACACCATAGTGAGTTATAGAAAGAAGGAAAAAACGGTTGAGGATGAAGGTTGAAGATGAAGCGAAGCGGCACCATCTCTTGCATAGCACATGAAACAATTTTCCTTATGCCTGCGTGCCACGCAGAGTCTGTTGACGCAGCTACGTGGTCACATGGTGACGTGGTTTCAAAAGTGCAAGCGCAGATTCGGTACTTCATTTCTCTTCTGTCGCTGTATGTCGTTAAGATGTTGTCGTGTGGAGCGGATGGATCATTGTGCTTGTCGTGTGTTATTGCTTGTAATGGCCAATTCGGGTGTTCATTTTCCCTGAAAAGAAGTTTTCCCATATCTTCGGCAAGGGCGTTCGCGTGGTCAAAGGCTGGCGGGTGCAAGCTTTTTGGGTTGCGCTTCTCAGACGTGTACCGGCAATTTACCAGCAGAAGTTTTCCCGAGCTCCAAGAGGTCGGGCAGCTTGTCTGCCAGACTGTATCCGGTATCGGCACATCCGAATCGGGATAGGGAACCAAACGAAACAATGCTCGCCGAGGCGGCAAATAGCGGGTTCGAGTGGCAAACGAAGCCATCGAGACAGGCACCCTTTTGTGCTCTAAAACAAGATAGCAAAAACAACGAAGAGAAAGATAATTTATGTTTCAAAGGAAGTCAACATTTTTGAAAGAATTTATCCAGCCTGAGCAAGGTATGTTTGCTCTGAGACACGGGCTGCATAATACATCACTTTATTTTACAACTCTGTAATAACAAGTTATTACACCGCTGAAAAAAAAGTATGCATTGTGATGCAGTTTGAAACTTGAACACGCATTACAATTTCAAGGAGGGTGGGTGCAATGAGAAGACTGAGGATTCCAAAAAAGGTACTAGAGAGTTTCAGTAGACCGTTCCGATACCCCCGATAGCCCCGATAATGATACTATGCATGCGCAAGGGAGGCGGTGGCGGAGTATCGGGTACCGTTATCGGAGTCATGGGAACGATCTACTAAAACTCTCTACTAACAGTAAACAGAATATGGAAAGCGATGCTAGCAAGCCTCCGTGGCAACAGTTAATCGAAAATCGAAACGAAGTTTATTGAAATTTGACGCGCGTGCGGGCAGCACCACACTGATTTATACATCTGCCCTTTCATTGATTTTATATTTTAATATTCTGTCAGCTGTACGGACTGCGGTAATGCCAATATTTTGAAAAGTTTTGTGAAGCCGCTTCTGTTTACACACATCTCAAAGAGTCGTAATTTATGTTGTTGGCGTATGCAGCGTGCTCATGGTACCATAGAATGATCGAAGAAGACGTTAACAGAGCTCACTCGCGACCACGTCAAATAAAAACGCCAGTTCATTGTGCTTTGCATTCGGGTGGAGAGGGTCACGTGATGCACCACTGGCGCGTTTTTGGTCGCCGGTGCCACAGGCAAGGGCTCGAAGGCAATTAATTACCCGAATTCGCTGTATATACCGCAGAAAGATTGCGAGATCATGATGTTGGATTAATTTGGGTTCCAAATGAGAGAGGTTAAAATGAGAAAAGTCTTTCTGACAATAGTCAAAACCAGAAAGTATGTTTTGAGAAAATTTGAAATGAGAAAGGTTAAAATGAGAAAAGTCGTTTTGAGAAGGGTCCAAACCCGAAAGTTTGTTTTGAGAACGGTTTAAATGAGAAAGGGAGAAACGCGAAAGTTGTTTTGCGCTGGGTTGAAATGAGAAGGTAAAAACGAGACGGTATAAATGCGAACGGGTTCATTTGAGAACCACACGATTTCATCGTAGACATGGGACCATCAGTGAGCATCATGAGTCACAGCACGTAGAGCGAAATCGCAACCAGACCAACCCTAAGCGATCTAGTGTCAAAGCTGTTTGCTTGCGGGTCTAAAACAGAATTTCCCTTGATGGGCAAGTTTTCTGCTTCATTTGGTTCCAAAGATGGCAAGCTACCAGACACCGTCACAATGATAAAGACACCGTCACGGTGATAAAAACACCGAGTGAGGCGCTGTTTCCTTCAAGTAAGCTGAAGCCCTGGGTCTCGCCTTGATAGTGCACTAGGCCTCTCCCTCACAAAACATTCAGGAAATGCACCCAAGACATTTTAAATTACGTAGAAAGCTCAAGAGAGTGAAGGTGAAGCTATACCTTGATGACGCAGTTCCACCGGTGGCACAAAAGTTACGGCCCATCCCATTAAACTTTTATGATCTGGTTACAGAAGAGATACGTCGACTGGAGGAGCTTGATGTAATCGAGCACGCAACAGGTCCCATCAGATGGGTGTGTCCCATAGTTGTTGCACCAAAGCCACATGCGCTTGGCTCTGTGCGAATGTATGTGGACATGCGCCCGGCGAACCAAGCCATCACTAGAAAGTGACATGATTTACCAACGCTGAATTATCTCGTCACAAGCCTCAGTGGTGATACTTTTTTCATTGAAGCTTGGCCTCAACGACGGATATCACCGGCTAGTGCTGCGCGAGGACTTAAGAGACATTACAATTTTTGTAACACTTCGGACTATGATACAACCGGCTGAACGTTGGAATTTATGCTGAGGCTAAGCTGTTCCAAAACACGATCGGACAAGTGCTCACTGGGATTCCAGGAGTCATCAACATCAGCGACGACTCACTGAAGGCGTGCTGCAACGCCTCATGGAATGCTAACTCACATTCAACCCAAGAAAGTGCTCCTTTTCCCAACGCCAGTTGACATTCTTTGGCTACATCTCAACGAAAGGCGTGAAACCCGATCAAGCGAAAGTCCAGGCGTTCCTTGACATTGCCTCACCAAGCGGTACAACAGAAGTGGCAAGCCTCCTAGCTGGGCATGATCACCTACTCAGGAAGATTCATTCCCAACCTGGCAGATCTGACCGCCCCTACGCGTAATCTCACAAAGGAAGACGCTGACTGGAAGTGGACTGCGGAATATCAAGCAGCTCTAAACGTGCTTAAAAGCGCTCTCACTAGTGGTCACACTCTGGCATGCTTTGACAGAAAGAAGACAACTCATCTGACCGGGATGCTGGCTCACAAGGTCAGGAAGCCATCGTAACACAAGCGAATGGAACCGAACTCCAGGTGGTCGCCCACGCCAGCGGTTGTCTAATTTGTCCGGAGCGCAACTACTCCCAGATCGGAAAAGGGACCCTGGCCGGGGTGTGGGAAATAAAGCACTTCAACGTGTATATCTACAGGACTCACTTCAATATCCACGCCACTCACAAGCCTCTGCGTAGCCTCTTGACTAACCTTTCTGTTCGAACCTCCGGAAGGAGTGTGCGTATATGTCTGAGAGTTCAGCTTCACAACTTCTTGGTACATCACCAGAAGGGCATAGACAATCCATCCGACTGCATATCACGGTATCCACTGAAGTTCAGTGGAAATGGGTACAAGATAAAGTTCCTGATGAGTATCTTTTGTTCCTGTCCCAAAGGCAATGATGACACGGGATCAAAGGCAATGATGACACGAGAAGTAATTGAATCAGCCAGCAAAAAAGCTACGCACTGCCAGCTGCGACAATCCATTCAAGCTAAGGTTTCACAAAGACATGCATTGTGAAATTTTTCCGCAATCAAGCTCTACAAGAACGTCGAGTCAAAACTTGCAGTGACACATGGTGGCCTCATTCTGAGTGGCACCAGGCTCGTACTGCCGGCAGGTCTTCAGCAACGTGTTGCTAAGCTCGCTGAAAAGGCACACGTGGATATCTTGAAGACCAAGCAACTTCTCCGTACTTCAGTATGGTTCCCGGAGCGGAAAATTATAGTAGAACAAGCGGTACACAACTGCATTCCGTTTCAGTCCTCGACACTCACGTACCATCGTGACCCTGTAGAACCAACACCTCTTCCGAGTGGCCCATAAAAAAAAACATTTGCATTGATTTCGCTGGTTCTTGTCCCGATGGCAACCACCTGCTCATACTCATCGACGAGCACTTGCGCTTGCCCATGGTGAAGGTGGTGGCTTCGGCAAAGGCGGCAAGAACCCTTCAGTTTCTGTGCCATACACTTTCACGAAGAGAGATTCCTTGGCGGGTGAAGAAGGACAACGGACCTCCCTTCAGCTAAAGAAACTTTAAAAAGCTTGCAACAAAACTAGGCTTCAAGTACCACAGTGTGACGCCTCTTTGGCCTGAGGCCAAGGTTGAAGCAGAGTGCTTTGTCCAGAAGCTAACCAAGGCGGACAAAGCACTGCATGTCCATGGAAGGGACTAGATGCCAGTCATCCATGCCTTCCTAATGTGCTACAAAACAACTGCTCACGCCATAACAAGAATGTCTCTGTACGATCTTTTTCTCGGACAGATGCAGACAGTGTTACCACAACACATATCAAACGAAGCAAACCAAACAATGATGTGCGCCGAGACGACAATGTTGCAAAAAGGAAATACAAACAGTATACCGATGCAAGGCGTCACACTCAACATCACTCGCTCAAACTGGGGGACAGAATACTGTGCAAGCAAAAGGAGCAGAGCAAGCTAACCACGTGCTTTGACCCTATCCGTACGTGGTGACATTGGCCCAACGATCGAAAATCACAATAAGTCGTCGTGATATGGAAACAACAAGAAACGCGAATATCTTTAAGAGGGTAAAGTCCGATCAAGAGTATCATCCTAGTCGAAAATTTCTAACATGAAAACTCCGATGACGAGGACAAGGTCCTTCAATTTCAGACTGGAAGCACCTCAGCACGTACTGAAATAGTTGAAACCACTAAAGACGACAGTGTAGTAGCTGTCAAGCGACAGCCACTACACTGCCAAAGCATGGAGAGGGAATAAGCCCCTACCATACAGACACTGAAAGCTAACTTTGAACTTCAGCACTGCTGTGACAAGTTTCTTTTGGCCTTTCATTTTTTTTCACAAACTCATCGCTTGCAGTGTTTTCAGTGTTTTTTTATTTCCACCACCATTTTTTTTTTTGTTTAAGTTAGGGGGGGTGTAATGTGTTTTGAAAATGCAAAAGGACTGGCTAGAGTTAGGACGGAAGTAAGAAGTGAAGCCAGAAGAATCTAGGAAAATCCGCCATAAAACGAAACACAAATACACTTAAGACTGTTTACATGTAGGAGGGCGAAAGTATCATAGGCCCGTAGAAGAAATGATTTCGAGTAATGATTCTACAGGTATTAATGTTTAAGACGACGTGGAGGACGACCTCCTACAGATCGACGCCAAGTACTGCGTCTACGACGACCTCTAGTACGACGCCTAGGACGACGTCTATGACGACCTTACGGAGGACCTCAAGGACGACTTCCTGCACGACCTTTAGGACGACTTTAAGGACGATGTCCAGACCGACGCCTAGAGGACGACGTATGGGGCGACCTCTAGGATGACGTCAGGAACAACGTCTAGTACGACATCTAAGATGATATCAAGAACGACGTCTTAGACGACTTCTAGGACGACCTTAAAGGGGTCATGAGACCCTTTTCCAACTTTTCCTGTTTAGCTTTCCTCCTCAACTCATAAATCGCGCATTCCACTAAACAGTTCAAGAAGACGAAAAGAGGAGAGGCCCCTTTTGCTCGGAATCTGGTTTGCGTACCCGGACAGAGCCGTTGTCCCCCTAGGAGATCAGCCCGTCGCTCAAAATTCAGACAAAAGTTGCTTTCCCCAACCTGTTCACTCCAAAGCTGACAGTGCTGTGGAAGCTACGTGCTCGTTGGGCCAGCCACACTTGCCACGTGATCACGCTCCTTCGCGCATACCCACCCGCAAAGAATGAGGTTAGGTGATGAAAGGGAGGCGGCTGATTGGTTCGGCAAGCGCGTAGCTCCTACCACAATATCAGCTTAGCGGTGAAGGGTGTAAGTGAGGCCCGGTTTCGTGTGACGTGCGTTTGAACCCGATGACGCGATTTTGGGACCGCGGATGTATCACAGTGAAAAAACAGAGAGGTTGCGAAGGGGAGGAGGTACGAAATAGTCAGCTGTGTTTTCAAATTTTCGCACTGAAAGTCAGGCTTTTGATTTTCTACCTTTTTTTCTTTGGCCCACTAAACGATGCGCTATTAGTAAAATCCCAATCTAAAATGATTTATCCTAACCCGAAATTCGTTTCATGGGCCCTTTAAGGACGACACCTATGATGACCTTAGGGACGACGCCTAGAGGAGGACAGTTAAGAAGGCTTTGGCGTATTTGCGTGGGCGGCAACATTTGCCTGCGGAATCCGCGGTAGATGTAGACGCGGCTGGCGGTGTTGAGGCGCGGTCGCCTCACAGTCGATCGCACGAGGCACACAACAAAAACAGATCAAGTCCAAATCGCACCTTTTGCACACGGTGCTCCGGCGGTGACATCACACTGATGGCGTATAATGACGCTTGATGACATCACACTGATGACGCTTGATGCCATCACGCTGATGACGCTTGATGACGTATTTTTATGCCCATCTTTCGGGTACAACAATAACGCCGCCGACGCCGCTTGTTTTTCACGAATTGTGACAAGTGAGGTCCTAAAGGTGTAGGACGACCGCAAGGACGACGCCAGGGTAATTGGAGAAGTAGAATCGCTCATTGAGCGGCGCGAGCCGCTAAATCGTATTTTATAAGTTTATACGACGCTTTTTCGATCAATGGGACAAGTAAGGCTTTCGCCTCAATAAACGCCCGCTTCAACTTTGCTCATCAAGGGTCGGCATTTCTCAGGATGTAATCCCCGACACAATACCGAGTTGGTATCAAGTCCTCAGTATTCGTTTTGTCATGCGGAGCAATAAGTCTGCATTTTAAAAAAAGCCCGTGCGTCTGCTTTCCCGCACAACACTCGGAGAGCCAATCTCCGCAACTTACGGAGGCAGATCAGTGAATGACGATGCCGAAACACATGTTTAGACCAAAAAAACGCAGTCTGAGTTGTGACATTAAGCAATGCAAGCGTGACGTTTTGCATTGCTTAATGTCACAACTCAGACTGCGTTTTTTGGTCTAAACATATGTTTTGGCATCGTCATTCGCTGAGCTGCCTCCGTAAGTTGCGCTGATTGGCTCTCCGAGTGTTGTGCGGGAAACCAGATGCACGGGCTTTTTTTAGAGCGTGAGGGGGGGGGGGGGGGGAGGGGGAGAGAGGGGCACTTGACAGTGCGCTCGACTGTTGGAGATCCTAGTCGAGCTGTAGCCCAAAGTTATATCACCGCCACTCACGATTAAGGTGGTGATGCCAAAGAGAATCAAGAAAACCTTCCCGAGACTATATCCACACCTCCCGACACAGCTTGCATGCCCTCTTGATTTGTTTATTGTATTCTTTTTTTTTTCTATTTGGGGTATCATGTTTCACTTTTTACCACTCTGTTCAACAATGGGTCCCGACTGCATTGCTGTTACCATTTTTTATGCAGCAGTGTGAGCCAAAGCGGATGGTGATATTTATATTCGGCTAACTTAAATAATGCAAGGATTATACAGATTTGACCGTCGTTTTCAAAACGTTTGCTCTATGATGTTTGTTCTGGTCGTGGACAACTTTTTTGCGATCCTCTGTTTTTTTTATATATCTACGAGAGTATCGTGCAATGAAACGACGAAACGCGAGAGGTATTTACCGTTTTATTTAAACAAAAGTGAAATGCTCTCCAGATTACTTGAAATTAGTACTACACTGTTAGCAAAAATAACACGCCCAGACGTGTAAACCGTCGTCCCATAGCGGACACGTCGAAACGTGTTCGTTTTACACGAGGCCATCTGTGTTTTTCGTCTACACATGAGGTGCTGTGTAAACTTAACACGCTACACCGTGTCTGCCTTCCGCAAAACCGTTTCGAGCGTGTTCCTTATGAAACATGGCGGCCAGCGGCCGAGAACAGGCGAGAGACGAGCCCAGCGAGCCACGCGCCTTTCAGCCGAATTGAAAGCACACAGGGCGCGTTAGTTCTCGTTCGATGTCTTTTATACACAGTAAAGTCGTAAAGTCTCCAAGCGGCGGACGTAGCTACTTGCAAAGGTACGTACGTGCGTTGTCGGCGGTCGGCGAGCCGCTAGACAAAAAAAAAAAAAAAAAAAAAAAGCGAATGCCGAACTTACATGGATAAATAACTTGAGCAAACTATTTAGAATCGGGCGGTAACTTGCGCCACCTATCGAGATTTCTAGCAGCCTGTTCAAAAAAAAAAAGACGAGTCTGTTAACATTGCGAACGACCACGACTAGACAGCAACCCTACATAAGCGCAGACAACACAGCACACAGCTACACAGCACCGACATGTACACAAACACAACAACCGACACTACGCCCGGCACTTCCTACTCGATATCCATTTCTCCCCGCGGCGCATATAAGCTTGACATGTGCGGGTGAGCTCTTTGGCCGCTGACCATTACAGATTTATAGAAGAATACACAAAACACGGCGCAATGGACAGCCGTGTGTTAGAACTGTTTGCATTTAAAAAGTATGGAGGCAAAATCTATAATGTTAGTCCGTTGCAATAAATAACGATATGTTAACAATAAATCTTAAACCGGTCATGAAAAAGTTCAAATTTTTGTTATTTTCTTGCTTGACCAGTGTTATGAGCAGTCCGACTAGCTTGAATCAGATAGGAAAACAAATTATTGGGATTTTGTCATTACGTATACAAAAATAAATGAAAATGATCCTTGCGCAAAGCATTTTTTATATATTTTTGTGAAGGACATCCGCCCAACACTTCACTTCCGCTAGTTGCAGCAGTTGCAGTACGGGAGCAGACGCCTTCACTTTTGGGGCGTTTTGATGCAGTTTGTTGTCGTATGTCGTGTCGGTGTCGAGAAGAGCGGTGGGGCTTGGGAGTTTGTGACCGGTGTTATTCGTGAACACTGGTGTGGGGCGCTGATGCGTCTTTTTTTTATACTGCCACCACCCCGAACTTTTAAGATACACGGGCCCGTAGCAGTGCATTAGGCTGAATCGCGAGCTCCTTCTCTGTTGACGTCGCTTTCCTGGTACCACTCGTGGATACTGCAAGCGTTTAAACAGTGTGCACCGTCTCGCCTACATCCCCGGTGACGTACTCGACCTGTTGAAACTTATTGCTTCCGTCATTTTAGAGTACGCAAGGCAGTTATCTCGTTGGTCTGGTTTCGGTTATAAAAGCAAGGCAAAACGCTCGTAGTTCCCGCCCTCAGTACACGTTGGACATCTTCCACACTTTGACACCGGATAACTGAATGAACGAGGATTTACATTCACTTCCGAGGTTACTTTCGCCGCTTCCTCACCGTTGAGCAGCAGGATGAGCTGGCGACAAGCCGCGGATGAAAGGCTTGAGCATCAACAACCCAAGCGCACTCGGTGCCGATGCGGGCGACGCGGGTTTCTGTCAACCGGGAGGCCAGCACAAACCGTGACCGTTCCAGCTCTTCGTCATGACACGGTGTTGCAGAGAGCAGGGTAAAATACAGCTACACGGATCACCGAAGCAAACGACTGCTATCTTAAATCTTGGCTTGTGATTGCGCCTTTGTAGTAGATCATCTTATTCGTTTTGCTGGAGAGTCGCAAATGAGAGGCATAACAAAATCGCTTGCACATTCCGCATATCTCACAAAAGCATTTACCTTGTCACCTTGCGAAAAGCGCGAAATACAGAGTCCGCACCGTTCTAAGCTTCCCGTTTTTTACCTGCTTTAGAGCAGTTTGTACCTGCTAGTAGATATGCCTACTGAAACTGAAACAGGGCAGTGCCAGAGAGAAAGAGACAAAGTTGAGAAAGCTTGCTCGCTCTCCAATTGCTCAACTCTCAAGTGATTGTACCATAATAAATGCACCAACGCGTCTTCCAAAATGAAGAAAGAGCACTACGTTCACAACATAAAAAATGGTCTCAGTACATGCATCTGTGGGCAGGTAGGAAACCTTGCCCTAATTTATTCACGCCGCATGATTGGCGCAACAAACTCGTTGCAGGACCGAATCATCTACTCGAGCGGTGTGCGTCGCTATGCAAACGCAGTCCAACACGAAGCATAAAAAACGGCAGATTTAAGACAACAATCTGGAGTCCATTATTCAATTAAAACAACGGAATTTCGTTGAAAACGCCCGCTGCTTCTTACTCACGGTATGTGTCGGGATACTTCCACAGTTTCAAACGGAACGAAGGAAGATTTACTTTTAAAAACGCTCGCTGCGTCCTCCCGGACCAGCTGGACCGGATCAGCTGACGACGACGGGACTGTACCCGTTGAACCTCCACCACGCAACAAACAATTTGCGCTCCGCGTTAAAAGCGTGGTTCAAACAGACCCGGAATACAAAGCACCGCACCACACACGACGAATGTTTCAGCTCTTTTTCGCATCGCCGGGTTGCACCAAACAGAACGAGATCGCCGAAGTCAACGCCGCGCTGTCGTGAACCTTGGCTTGTGGTTGCGAACTCGTGGACCCTGTGACTCCCTTCGCTTTCAAAGCACACACGACGATTACGAATGCTACTCTCCGTCTTCCAGGAATATCACAGGGGCACTTCTCAGGTCACGTCTTCACTATGTGCTCGCAAACTCCGAAGCTCTATGCGAAGCTTCTCGCGTCCCGTCAAACCAAAACAGTAGCGGCGCCTTGCGTACTTGCCAGATTTTCTCCGGTCAAACAAAAACAACGAAAGCCAACCGGCGCTTGCTTCCAGCGTACATCGGCGTTGCGCTTGCGCCGTGGCCAGATCGCTTGCAGTTGAAGGTTGAAGCAAAAACGAAACCAACTGCAATGTCACGTGTTCACATCGAGGACACGCTTTTTATATCCATTTTAACTGTTTGGAACGAATAATTAGACCCATAACTTTATTTGTGGTGTCTAAGAAACTGTTATCAGGACCCCTAAACTAAATACAAACATGGGCGACATGAGGGAAGCCGCATTGCCATCGACCAGAAGATGGCGGCGAGAAACGGTAAGCGCGGGTTTCGCCAACGTCCTGCGACATGGCGCAATTGCTCTTGGTGCATACCTGTCTCCGAGACATGTTTCTTTCCGCGGCATTTGTCTCAACGGTCCTTTCTAAGTGTGTCCCCAAGCATTCCGGTGCTTCGATAGCCGGCAATGCCGCGGTCGTCGCCGGGGGCGATGCGTGTTATCGAGGTCGGCTGCACGGTTATGTGTGTATGAGCGAACCAAAACACGTTTTTTACAACCTCGCATGATTTCTGAATGAATTATCCGTTACTCATCGTGTAAATGTATGGTAATTTGTGTAAATAGCGTGTTCTTCACCCCAAATATTCGCCAAATACACGGGACTTGCTAACAGTGTACGTTAACATCCATGCTCAAATATAGATTTACAGCGCCAATTTATTTAGCTTTCAATGTTAGTTATTCACGTTGAATTACTTATTTGATGCTCCTTATTATTGCAGTTAAGAAAAATATCGAAGGAGTAAACTAATTACAAAAATTAATTCGAAATAAATATACATTCCTTAAAATAGAAAGAATAAGAAGGCGGAGGACAAGCACAGGACAACTATGTGGCTGTCCTGTGCTTGTCCACCACGTTGTTATTCCTTCGATTTTAAGTATTCGCTTTCAACTCGCTCGCTTTAAACAGTCCAAATATACATTTATATACGCGCGTCACCCGCTTGCGGCTTTGACGAACTGCATCTTAGACCTTTCTTTCATCTCAATATGCACAAAATTCCAGTTCTTAGCGTTTTTTCTCTGAAAGTGAAACACGGCAAGTTCTAAGCTGCAATTTAGCGAGAGTTTTCTTAACTGCATATGAAGTGTGAGAGTTTTCTTTTATGTTTCTGCACAGGGTGCCGAGGCTTCATTTTATTTCGGCTGCGCTGTACAATCTGAACGCTTCTCTAAAGAGAAACGACTCAATTGGTTTGCCAGCATTTCGATCGCCATCACTGGCGATTGAAAGCATTATGAATAAGACTAGGGGCGGTTCTGTTTAATGTCTCTCAGAGCGTGATTCTTGCAACGTGTTCTGAAAGATACTAAAAATATGACTACAACAAAAACGATGTGAACTCATGTCTGCTTCACATGACGGTCATCGACATAGCAGGCAACCAGGAAGCCGACCGGCTTGCGGATTGTGCAGGTAACCTTTCCAAATGGTCTGCCTGTTTGCCCAATCAAAAAAGAGCGCATTTAATAAAGTCATCGCTTTTTCCTCCTTTGCAGTTGATGCAGACAGAAAGTGCGAAAGCAAGTTCCATATGACTAAAGCTGCTATTGAGTACTGTGAAATATCTTCATACCAGAATCGACTTAATGAAACCTCTTTGTGCCGTGTGATAATTGGCACTCTTTTACTGTTTATAAGTATCTGCTTGGGAAGAAAACAAACCATTCAGATCAGTGTGGCGATACTGCTACTATTTTAAATATTTAAGTTCTGGTCCTATCCTGCCTTGAGCCTTAGCACGGCACTCATTCTTCTAAATTTTTTCAACACCAGATCCCATTTCATCCTGCTCCTTTTTCAGAAAACCATATAGCCTCTTTTGACTTTGTGATAGACATTCTTGCTAGCATTCACCTTCTACACTAATTCTACACTCTTAGAAATATGTAACACCCCAAAAAAAACAATTCGACGTTCAGTCCACCGACGTCAAACCGACGGTACCAAATTTCACGAGCCGCTTGCTTGATAGTCGAGGGATACAACTTATTAAAATAGCTAATGTACGTTTATGCAATGCTGCAAAAAAAAAAATTGTCTTTTATTTTCGTTGTAGTTTTTGATACGCACATTCGCTATTAAGTACGTTATATCCAACAGCTATCGAGCCGCGCGTAAAAGTTGGCATCGCCAGCTGGACATCAGTGGACTGAACGCCGAAATGTAGCTTTGGAGTGTTACATATGGGACAAGAGGTCTACCCCTCTACACCCCGTCTGAGAGTGTAGCTTCAGGTTACACGTTTGGGAAAACGTTCCCAAACTATAGTGACTGATTCAATCAATTTGGCGCAAATGGCCTCATTGTTTTTACGCCATAAACATCAAAAATGAATCCATAAATCGATCAATAAAAATATCTTAATTATTCTGTGAGCGGCAACGACTCATATGCCCATTCGTGCCGAAGAGGCATTTGGGTCATTCCAAAACTATACGTACGAGTGGCACAAAACCGGCCGTCTTTCTATATTCTTGGGGCCATTTTTGAAGCGTACTCGTCGTGATTATGCACGTATCATTATAGCTACGTTTAGACAATCATCTGGAAGGCTTTAAGCTCAACGCGGGTGCGCACAAACAAGCAGATATAAAAGATCATATACCTCCACCTGCGACAGGAGGTGTGCAGGGAACTATGGTCGCGCTTGGTATAGTTGTCTGTCTGGTAATCCTCTTTCCGTCACGTAATGAGGGGAAGAAACATGAAGATACTAACCAACGCGGTTCCTTCGCCGTATTGAGCCAGTCTTTCTTTCAGGGCCTGATACACTGATATTTTTGGCACAGAACCCCCTGGGTAGGGGGAATGGACAATGCCGTGCTCGATGAAGACCTTCAGCGCCATTTCTTTGATCTCGCAGTGCCCCCTTAAGGTCGAGACTGCGCGCTCCAAACTGAAACAAAAACACAAATATATTCGAAACATTCGTGGCTGGCAAGACCACAAACTCACACATTTTCGCCAGACCATTGGTCTGTATTGTATAAGCATATCGCACGCACCGGTTATAGAAATTGCATGTTTTTATATCTCTGCTCAATCAGTACCCTGTGCACATTCTGTAATCAGAACGCAAGGCATGGAAACATATTGCTATTAGGTTTTTCAGACTACTGATGTCACTTTGCAAAATTATCCTTTGCCAGGGAAGTGGAAACTTATCGAATATAAACACCTAATTTTGTTCAGAAAAAAAAAAACAATTCAAGTTTTCCTACACGTTGCCGCTGTGCACGCCCATAACAGCTCTCCGAGCTAAAGTGTCCACGCGTGCGGCGTAGCGTTCGCAGCGCCACCGTTTGTGTGGGATGTCAAGGCGTGCATGGGTACATATGTCATAAAAACGACGTGAGGCAGGCCCGTATTAATGTATTAACCTCTTAACGGTGCTTTTTTTTTTTCCAAAAATGCTTTTTGGCGTTTTTTTTTTATTTTATGGAGTACTACCGGCTGTCCCAAATAGCGGCCAGGCTCTTTAAATCGACCGCAGAATTCGGTTTCTTAACCTACCGCACTACCATTTTGTGCAGCGTTGCCCACAGATGGTGCATTTTTTTTGTCAGATTTGCAAAGAGCGAATTTACCTGAGGAAAAAGTAATGAAAGAAAAAGGCTTACCTCCTATGGAAATGCAACAAAGCCTCTGGTCTTCAAACAATAAGGAGCCCTATTGTTTGAAAAAAAATTTCAGAGCTTCTCTGTCGATTGGTAAGCTCTCATACTCCGAATTTAATCCCGAGAAGAGTCTAAAGTTTGAATCGAAAGAGCCGGCGCTCTAATTGCTACTTGCGCCAGAGCAGCCGACAATCCGAAGTGACCATCTTCCTCTCGAAAAGCAACACACGGTGCGAATATGACGCTTATAGTTCGCCAGAGACAAACAAATTACAACATCACTCGCGGTACATGCGCACAAGTTTGGACACCTTTCGACGCGTAACTTTCGTCGCATACTCGTACGGCGACGAACGTCAAAGGCTTAACGATCCTGGACTTCGTTGCTCGGAGCGCATGGAGTGAAGAACGAAAAGTACTTCGGTACGTCAGCAGATTTTTCGGCCTTTTTCGCTTCGGTGCGACGCTGGACAACCGTCGGCCGCCGAAGATCGAGCAAGCCTATACGATGCTGACTCGCGTCTTTGAAAACGCCCAGTTCCGTTCGCCATCAGTGACGCCACATTCTGATTGAATTTTATTGTCGCGGTTCAGCGGTGGACAATCTGTCGGTTTAGGCCGACGGATGTGCTCTCCGTGTATCACTTTAAGTCTGACCGCAACCAACCCACCAGTAATGCAGTGCCGGGACTGCACCGCCACGGTGCTCGACTTTCTTTGTGCGGTTTGCTATTCCCGACTAAACCATTCACGCGGTGTAGAAGTGCTGCGAGCTTTCGTTATTTTTTTTTTTTTTTTTTTTGTGCGTGATTGGTTTATCCGGGAATAATAAACCCACAAAGAAAACTATAAGCGTCGTGACGATGTGCTCTTGGTGCTGTTTGATTCGCTTCGTCAAATGGTACCGCCGGCTACGGTCGGGCTTGTGAGTGAAATTGAGATACCTAAATAGGTGCGCCTTCTCTGTTATGCAGGGGGCTATAGTCGTTCCGTTTTGTGCTATTGTGGCGTTAAATTATTTCTCTTGCTGCTGTAACGCCCGCCGAGACGTAAGCAATTATAGATACAATGAGTACACGACTTTGTAAAGCTACTAGTGATACGATGTGGTGACACCAAATGAAATCCCTTCACCTCGAACGGGTATGGTGAATAGCATGCTTCTTTCTCACTAATGTAGCTCTCAACCTATTTTGAATCAGAAAAAATAAATGAAGAATGCATGAAGGAAATTAAGGCAGCTCGATAAAACGCAGGAAAGAATCTGTGTATATATATATATGTATATATATATATATATATATATATATATATATACACGTTTCGGCCGCACTCCGGCCGAAACGTGGAAGAATAAATCGTCCGTTGTTGCAGTTTTCACCAAGGCTTTTTCTCCTCACACACACACACATATATATATATATATATATATATATATATATATATATATATATATATATATATATATATATATATATATATATATATATATATAGATATATTACAGCGAAGTTGTATATGTCTCGTTGGTCGGGTTTTTTTCGTCTCCTTCGACAGAACAGTACTCGACAGATAAGATGGTTGACAGAAAGCCCACGCGCGCGCCTTATCTCTTATCAAGTGGTTTTGGCACTTGTTTGAATAACAAAACCACATAACAAGTGTCAAAACCACGTGATAAGCAGGCTCGGTGGCACCGAGGCAAAGCGCCGGCGTACGGATCCCCAGGTGGCGGTTTCGAATCCCGGTCGAGGTGCCCGTAATCCGACGAAGGCTTATTGCGGAGAAGGCGCCGCGTAAAAGAGCTTTCGGTTGCACGTCAGAAGATCTCCTGGGCCCGTTTTCTCGAACGCGAACCGTGGGTTAAAGCTAACTACAGTCCCTAGGATGGCGAATTCTAGGTCACGTGACTGGGAGAGCAGGGGCGCCGAGGGAGGAGCAATACCTACAAGCAAAATGGCCACAACTTCGCTTAAAGGGCTAATAGTTCTGCTTGGTTCTGCTGAACATTAATTTCGATCCGGCTGTTATATTAATGACGCACCATCAACCCTATTAGCACGTCAAGCAAAGCGGTAGTGCAGAGGGACTACCAAACTAACCGACGGCAGCATTCCGCGAATGCATTACTCTTCAGCAGTCCGGGATCCAAGACATATGACGATACATAAGTTTTGCAAGTGTTTTTATGGTGAGTAAAAACAAATGTTTTCCGAACGAGAAGTTGGTATATATTTATACTAACACGTTTAATTTGTTACACTATGCACGCCAACTCATGAGCAGCGATTACTTTGCGGAGAAAGGGGGTTATCCTCGATAAAGTCGTTGTTCCGGGTGAACAGCTGGGACATTGTACTGTTTTTCTTGTTCGCAGTGCGCCGACAGTATGCCGACAGCATCGAGGTTTCTACATATCCCCGGTGGCCAGCAATTCAACGGTGACGAGAAGCTTAGCTTCTCGTCACCGGTGGATCGGTTGGGCAAACGGAAGAGAGTGCAAACAGTTGAGATCAGCAGGAATCGCAGAAACGCGCGTCGCAAGGGACAAACTACAGCTTCGGCGTTGCCAGACTGGAAGGCACACGGGAAAGTTATGCGTTGTTTATGGCGAAACATATTGAAGGAAATGTTTCTTACATTTTCGAATATTCGTCGACAAACTCTAGCATAGTAGCTAAAATTTCTTCGTACCATCTGAAGCAAATAAATTGGTCTTCAAGTACATTACTATATTTTGATTTAAAATACCATACCAGATCGATAACAACCAGCGGAAAAAGAGGATAAACAAAATGACTGGCTTGTTTCACCGATAGATGGCGCATCTTACTGCCCAATCAAAAATAATTATTGTTCTATATCCAGCCGTTTATTACAGTACCTAGGTAGTTTTTCCTTCCTAGGCACCGTGGTTTACCAAAATGGGTTTACTATCGCTTCGAGAAAACCGGCCCAGGTGGTCCAAATTAATCCTCAGTCCTCCGCTGGAGCGTGGCAGATGCCCGTCCTTGGTTTGGCACGTAAAACCCCCAAATTTCATTTAAAACGACGTGATAGATACTAAGCACGTAGCGCTGCCGGCATGCGTTTCTCGGTAAAGATTGCGGTTGCGGCAGCGTACGAAGCATTTCATATAGAATACGTTTTGGTACAGTGCATTTGCTTTTCTTTCGTCAGTCATTTTGTATAGACCCTTTTCCTGTTTACGAACATGAACTGCCGCTTGCGTCCCAAACCATTTCCGGTCGCGCCGTCTTTGCATACCTGTTGAGCTTGCTTATGTCAATAGTGCTAGAAAGCATAAATGCTACACGGACAACAAAGGTGTAGATTTAGCGAGTGCGTTCGGCTGTTCAGTGGTACATCTTGGAGGAGGCAAGTTGGTTTAGAAGAATACTTGACACATTTTAATGGATCTCGCCTTTCGTCGTTCTTTTTGCGTTCGCCTGGAGAATTGGTGCTTAAATGTTTATTCTACATTTCAAGCAGTGGTCTTAAGGTGAACTCGTTGCTATGACAGCTCGACGTTCATTCTTTTTATAAAGCGGAAGTTCTCTGGTACGTTAAAGACTGTCAAAGACTGTCAAACACCAGGTGGCGTTTGCCAAAGAAGGGCCTATAGCGCAGGTGGGCAATCGTTGCAGGTAATACCACAGCTTCCCCATCCAATCACCTTCACTGCGTGTGTTGGAGCCTTAATATTCTTTACTTGTTTAGAAACCTTCTGAAATTACTCTGCAAACACCTTGAGGTACGTAAGAAAAGGTGCTTGGCGGGAAAGCACTCAGATCTCAGCTAAAGAAACCAGCAGGCGTTCTGCCTAATAGTGCTATAACGACTAAAAGAATATGGGTCGCAGAAACAACCTGATAATTCGTGGCATGGATGAATTGCAAGAGGCCGTTGTTCTCAGCAATGTATAGAGTGGTTTTGGCAGACCTTCCGCTGTAAAACGAGCCGGAAATTTCGGCGCTTGTATATGGAAAGCTTTAACCTTTACCAAATGTGCACTGATCAGTTCAGTGTTACCGTTTGGAATCTCAAGGCAAAAAACCTACCAAAGTCCACGTGATGCCCGTTGGCAGACGCCAGAGGTAGCGAAGCCCCCCCCCCCCCCCCCCCCCCCCCCCCGTCGCCTTTTGGCCATATTTCCCAATATGCGCTGCGGGCAGACAACACGTCGTCTACTTGCTGCTCCCACCGGGAGATGGCGCTATAACTTAATAGATTAATAGCAGAGCCGTTTATAGAGAGAGTTTGGCCATACATTGGTTTGAATAGGCGAGCATCTCGGGGCCAACCACAGGCCGCGAAACAGCCCCTAGCAGTGGTCGTGTGCTCTAAATATATCACACGACTAATTTAAGCCGTTTTGGCGTCGCTAAAGTGAAAAGGTTTAGCTCTCGATGACTGAAAGCTTTGGGGATGTGAGGTTGTCGTCACTCCAATATTCGAGTGTAGAATAAACGAACGTGCGCTCCAAACCAGGGCCGACTTGCTAGAAACAGCTTCTCAGTTGAGACAGGGAAAGAAAGCACTGCCAAAGCCAGCGCACGATACGAGCGGGAATGCGCGTCTCAAGACGCTCGCGCGCCACACCCTTTGCACTGTTTTCTTTCAGCCAGTCTCAGCTTAGACGCTGTCCTAGCAAGCGGGCCCAGAGCAAACTGTCACCGATACTCCATCTGCACAAACATCAGTAGTGCAGACAAAGGCATGTGCACGAGCGCGTGGCTTTGGAAAGTGCCTCCTATGCACGAGTTCTCCTACATACAAAAGCATTTCGCTAAGCTAGGCTCACCCGCCTGTGCCTTTGTCTTTACTGCATATATTTGTGAGATGGAGTAGGAGAGGCCCAGATTGAACGCGTCTATTTCACGCTTTAGATGTCGTTTGCAAATTTGTGACGTCGCAGTCTCCTGATTGGTCGACGCTGCGTCGTACCTTTAGTTTACGCCCTAACCGCGGGGGCGGGGGGGGGGGGGGAGTTTTCGGCGCTGGCGGTGGCCTTTGCTCCTCCCGTTGTCCAAACTCTCCTAATATACGGCTCTGATTAATAGCAGAGCCGTGTATTGGGAGAGTTTGGCCATACATTGTTTTGAATTGGCGAGCATCTCGGGGCCAACCACAGGGCGCCAAACAGCCCCTAGTGATAATCACGAGCTCTAAAAACACGACTGGACTAATTTAAGTCGCTATAGTGTCGCTCAAGTAAAAAGGTATAACTCTTGGTGACTGAAAACTTGGCGAATGTGAGGTTTTTGTCACGCCCCTATTCAAGGGCACACTAAACGAACATGCGCTCCAAACCATGGCCGACTTGCTAGAAACAGCGTCTCAGCCAACGTTATTAGAACCAACTCAGTTCTGGAACTCCACTCCGGAGGGGGGTCCCTATGCGTGGCGCCTGTTAGAGGGCGCGCGCTCCGCATTAATACTCGCTATCATCATCATTGACGGCGCGCTTGTGGCCGTTGCATCTGGCCTACTGAGCTTACGGATGTTCGTGGCGCTTTTTCTGAAGCCCGTGTCCCACTAGAGCGACAGACAGAGACAAAATACAGCGACAAGCCTCAAACCTAGGCAGCATGCTCGCGATGGTACCTTTGGCAGGTGTTTAGTCGTTCGGTGCTCATGAAGTAAGCACGAGCGTTTGCAAGCCTGCCAAAGCCACCCTCGCGTGCATGATGCTCGTGTTTGAGCATAGCCTTTTTTATTCTACAAAGCCTCTCAAATCGCGGAAGACTCTGGTTTGAGGCTTGTCATTGTCTTTTGTTTCTGTATGTCGCTCTAGTGGGACATGGGCATGACAGTAGCAGACGACTTTCAAATTGTTTCTGCTGCAGTTGGTAGTCACATATGAGAAATTTCGATACTTCTTTTTGACCAATAAAACATTGAATCTGTGTTCCTGTTGGCTCTAAACCACATTCCAAGTGTCGTCTGCTGTCGGCGTAAAATAATGATCGCGCGCGCGCGAACGTTCCTTCGGTCGTCTGCAACCGCCCGCGACGGGAACGTCCGCGCGCATTTCACGCCTCGGAAAAACAAGGCAGAGAAGCTTATACCAGACCATAAGAGTTCACACATTTCTCAAAACTTGTGAAGCGACAATCCGTGAGTGTACAATCTTACTGGAATATGCCGGTGGCGTGCTGCGCACCGGAGTGTCGACATCGTAAACGTTCGGGGCCAGGTACTCAGGCGAGACATTTCTTCAAAGTCCCTTTGGATGAAAAACGACTCGCCCTATGGTCGAGAAACTTTCCTTGGCGAGACCTATCGCACAAGGATGTCCTCTGTGATTTGCACTTTAGAGAACACGGCATCCTGAAGTACAAGCACGAGATTCGTGGAGAAGTCGTCTTAAGGCCACAGGATAAGTGGATCCTGAAACCCGGCGCCGTCCCAAGCATATTTGCGTCGTTCGCGGACCCTTTGCCGCGTTTTGATACGAAGCCTGAGATTAGGCGGTCAGGTGAGACGCCTCTGTGTGAAGATGTCGTGGATAACTCTTCGGGAGGTGCTCAGCCAACGTTGCCTGGGTGCGCCGACCTGTCTGGTAAAGATCCCTTAGAAGGCTGTTGCAAAGCTACTGAGAATCTCTATCAATCGGAGAAGGACGGAGAGAGCCTTTCAACTGCAGCCGAGTTGGAAGTACACCCAGATTCTGGTTCAACACATGCAGAACAGCTGCATAGCTCACAGCCAAGTTTACTCTGCGAACTTCTAGCAGCAATTGGAAAAGAGCGGCAATTCGAAGGGTGGTCAGTTGATATCACAGACGAACACATTGTGTTCTACAAGACCTGACTAAACAAGGACATTTTCCGCATTAAAATTGCGCTGATCGTGAACACTAACTTTAACGTCAGCGTTAATGCCAGAGGAAGGGTGGTACCGCCTCAGACCTTCCTGGCATCAGACCACCCCAACTTCAACAGTGCAGAGGGAGTGAAGAGCCCACTGGGGTACCTCAATAAGCGCCACATCTGCTCGGGCTACGCTGCACAAGATTTTACCAACGTTGTCACCTCGAAGACAGCTGTAAAGTATGAAGAGGTGTGGCACAGGACAGACTGCACAGTTCTGGCGGACAAGAAAGTCTGTCCCTCCTGCATGAGACTCGGGAAGCTAGTGCATCACAGAAACAAGGTAAAAACGGAGCCTCAGGGAAGAAAACCCCGACCAAAAGAGAGGATGCTTCGCAAAAAGCGACAAGCAGCAAGTCGTCGGGAGGCACTGAAAGAGTAGTTGAAAAATTTGAGGAGGCAACTTGGAACCCTGTCAAAATGCAAAGTTGATGATGCAATCCAGAGACTCCCGGCTGCTCAGCAGATGGCCTTCAGAACTGCCCTAAAGGCGGTAACTGCAAAATCGGCAAAAGGGATGAGGTACGAGACAGACTGGCTCAGGAGCCTCGTGACCCAAATGAACCTACTACCACTTCCTTCAGTGAGCCAGCCGTCTGCAAAAGATACTCCAGGATGCACCATGCCAGTTCGAATTTAACCGGCTCTCGCTTGTCAGCATTGCTGCACAACTTGACACAAGAAACCGCTCGAGTGCTATGGTACCCGGTTGCTTGATAAGTTGAAGGTGCGAAAGGCACTGGTGTTCAACAAGAGCACGTACAAGCTAGATGGCCTGGTGGATTACGGTGAAGAAGACACCACATTGCAGGAGGAGCCAGCAGACCATGCCCTTGTACTGATGTTTGTGCCCCTATACTTTGACTGGGTCCAGCCTATTGCAAGCTTTGCAAGCAAAGGAGCAGCCCCTGGACATATACTGGCCAAGCTTGTTCTTAATGCAATTATCGAGCTCCATAAACACAACGCCTTTGTGCTGGCAGTTGTGAGTGACGGTGCCGGAAGCAACAAGTCAATGTGGACCAAGCTCGGTATCCGTGAAAAGTTTGGAGCACCTTGCCACAAGCTGGAACACCCGTGCGACCCTTCAAAAACTCTGTACTTTTTGTGTGACGTGCCACATATCATGGAGTGCATTCGCAATCATCTCAAAATCCACAGATTTGGCCAGGTAAGCATTAGTTAAATCCAGCAGAAACAAACTGTGGTCTTAATGTCGAATACTTATATCTTTTCATAGGCCGGGAGCATCCCATCGACTACAACCACTACAGACTTCTATGTGAGGTTGAATGCAACGAGCAGGTGCGGGCAGTTCCTAAACTCTCAAAAGCCCATGTAGATTCTGATAACCTCCGAAAAATGAATGTTCGCGTAGCAACTCAGGTGACTATATACAATTTTATTTCTTCACTGATGCACTAAATACATTGATTATGACCAACCTTTGCCCACTGAGATCATGTGACAACCAATGCTACTTGGTATAGCAATAATGAATGAGTACAGAACTAATGAACAAGCTAAAATGGATTCATGCTCCAGCTTTCATTAGCATCTTGTATACCTACCTATACTCAAAAAAAGCAAATAAAGGCGACTCAGTTCAGTTAATTTTCTGTAAATGTTTTTTCCCTAACAGCTTTTCAGTCGAAGCACAGCTTTGGGCATACGCATCTATCGGAATGAAAGGAGGCCAGGCCTGGAAAGCTCTGAGGGGACGGAAACCTTTACAAGGTTACTAAATGACCTCTTCGACGCCTTAAATTTCAAGCTACCGCTGCAAGGAATAAAAAAAACTTCTGGCATAAAGGTATGTGCTATGTGCACACATATAACTTCATAATATTATGAGGCTGTTACATTATTTATCCAAAAATATTTATTTATTAATATAACTACAGCTATTACTATAGTCTGTTGCAGGTTAAGAATGTCAGTAATGTGGAAAGGAGGAAACCACCACCCTCTCCAAGATTGGTCGTTTCCTCCTCTCCACCCTCCTTCTTTCCAGCGCTCGCCCTGCAAATAGGGAAAGAGAGGAGAAAAACCCGTCCTGCTGTTCTTAACCTGCATCAGACTCTAATAATAATTACAGCGCACCAGCCTTCAATTTAGTTGGAACACCAGAATAAGTAACCTCAATGTGGTGCAACATATGTAATAGTGTCAACACGAAAACAAATGTATAATTAATGAGTATATAAAAATATTCCAATAGGACAAATATTTCACACTGGCAGAGGAAATTATGAAAATAAACCAATAAATGGAGACATATTAAAAGTAAATAATAATAATATTATTTATAATAATATTAATAATTTGCAAAGCAGTGAAAATAGCCGTGGAAAAATTTAGGCCAGCTTGATCATGCTGACAGACCAGGAAACCACAGCATGTGTTCAGCTCACTCAAATGCATGATGTGCATGATCATAGAGAATGGATAATGGTCATCTGACCCCCATATCATGGGCATGTGACCATCTCATCACCATTGGCCACCCGCTACTTCCATCCAACGGTCTAATCTGACGGCCTTTCCATGGAAACAAGCATATAAAAACGTTCTGTGTTAAAAGCGGTTGACTAATATTCTACAAGCAGTCACATATGAAGGCTCCTTGAACACTAGCCACTGATTGCATGGCCATAAACAGAGGCACCAGAAGTACTTGGAAGGTGAGGGACCAACATGGAGCCTAACACTTTTGTCATGTTGATTACTAGAACTGTTTGAAATGTCTCGGGGAGAGGAAAAGTGGCACATGCCCCTTTTCGGACCCCTCTCCTCCAAGCATTATATGTTGCAAGCATACTGTTAACAGATAGTTCATGGGCAAGTGAGGCCCCTAGCGCAGTTAGGGAAAAACCACCTTATCTATTTGTGACCTTAATGCAAAGAAAGTATACCTGCATGTCTTTCTGCACCACAATTATGACTGAACACGTAGTAACATTTCGGATATCACATCATATCATACTACAGAACTATCTTTTTGTAGCTTAGGAAACAATTATAATTAAATGCCAGTGACAGATACACACAGATTGCTATGCCAATTTGGAACAAACAGCAAAGAAATGCCAAAAGAAATTTTGAAATTTACACTTGCAACATGAGTTTCCTCTTGCTTAACCTGTATATGTATCAGACTTGTGCCTATCTCAAATACTCTACTCAAGATACTGTATTTCAAATACTTTTTGAAATATCTTGCTATCTTGCAAATTCTTTTGATCGTGAGTATTTGATACTTATCTTAATTACATTTTTGAGTATCTTGTACTCATTATCTCAAATACATTTTTGACATTCCGCTATTTTTCGAGTTTTTCGGTATGAAGTGGCGTGGACGTGGCGTGGGCGTGGCACGAGCAAACGTGAACATTCTTTCGAGCAATCAAATCCTGTTGCTAGCTCCAATTAGCTACGGTGACTTTGATTGAGCTCCTGAAAACATCGATTTTTTGCCGATAGTGATTCATATTTCAGCCCAAAGTTCGCACAACAAAGGTTTTCCCCTCTCCTCCCCAAAGGCCATTTTGATTTCCTAGAGTTTCCTAATCTACAAAAGGGGTGGTTTTACGGAAGTAAATATTGCCACACAGTGGCGCAACGCAGACCGGGAGACGACCTACGACAACAATGCAGACATGAGTGTCAAGAAAATAACAAATAGAAAATAGAAATTAAAAATGAACCCCCCCCCCACAAAAAAAAAAAAAAAAAAAAAATTATTTTGGACCCCGCTACAGCAAAATTTACAGGTTTTATTTTGTTTTTTTCCTTTTTGTCATCAGTCCGTCGCGTCTTTCTCTCGCGAACATTGATAAGGAGTGCACAGGACAGGAAACGAACAACGAGTTGTAGGACCTCTCAAAATGCCAACAAGGCGTCCCCAAACTTTGCGTGCCTTTCTGAACGCAACCTATTTGAAGAAGGTCCGACCAGTGCCGTGGCTATTGTGTGGGCTCTCTTAGTTATTAATTCACTCATATCCGTATCCCAAGTTCGTTTATAGTGAACTCCCCGTATAGGGAATATGGATTGTAGTTAAACGATGCGTCTAATGTGCGCCGCAAGATGTGATATTCAGGAATGTGGCTATAGCTAAGGCACCTTCTTTCTTTTTGTCTCAGAAATGTTTTTTAACATGTGTCAGTGATACTACAGTGTACTAGAATACTTGGGTAGTGTTGGGACCGGAGGGGCTCGCCTGAAGCGCGTGGTATTGATCGCTACAGGTGTCGACACCAGCGCGCGGATTGCAAGCTGTTTCAGCGTAGAATTGGCTGTGACTTTCGGTTTGTCGGATGGTGAGCATTTTAAATGAAATGCCCATTTCCTTGGTCGCAAAGGCCGAACATTAGATATTTGAAAGGAATATCTAAAACTCGGAAGCAGTTTTTTTTTTTTCCGATCTTATTTTAAAATGGAAGGAAACGGCACATACTAAAGTCCGAGATAGATTTAGTATGTTTTTAATATCCAGGTTAACTTCTCTGTCTTCTTTTCTGCCCGTGTTCTTCTTCTTGACATTAATCAGCTCGCTTCACTTGTCACTCATTCTTGTGTTCATTTATGCGAAGAACCACCCAAGCGATGGTCGCAAAGGGGTGAGAATCTTTTATTTCTTCATGGCTGCCACGACCATCCTAGGACCACCCGATGTTCACTTGTAAGAAATGGCCTATAAGCCGTGACAAATTTTATCACGCGTCTTAACATTGAACTTAAAACGCCGAAAAGGGACGCCGTTTTCACTCCTTTCACTCGGATGAAGCCCGTTTTGCAACCAGGTGCAGAGCAAGAGTTCTGTCGCTGGTTCGCCGACGGCATTTCGGCACTACCCTAAAAGCCGGTTCAGACACTTGCGTTTGACTGCGTTGCGTCGAGAACCGAAAGCGAGTCACCGGCACATCGGTGCTCCGCATGAAGCGTGGAATCCAATTCAAAGAATAATTTTGGCACGCGATATAAGCAGCAGGGATGTCTTGGTTTGTCGCCGCCGCAACGCAGTCAAACGCAATCAAACGCAACTGTCTGAACCAGGCTTTACGCGTTCGCCATCCGCAAAATCGGAACATAAGATTCAAAGCATATTACGATCGAACACACGGAACTATGATATCGTGGTCCCGACACGCGCACTGCTCGAAGTGAAAAAACACACGGAACTATAGACCTTTTTCGCATAACCTCAAACCAGCCAGTAACTGACGTATACCCTTGACCTGGTGCATTTTTGGATAGCCCGCTGACACAGGGTACGCAACCGCCAAGGGTATGGGCGAAAAGGCTTAAAAACGGACGTCGTGCATGAGTTAGTTCCGAGTGCTCCTTTTTACCGTGCTGCAATTTCCGAAAATCTACGGTTGTCTGGCTACCACTGTGTGGTCAATGGATAAATAATTTTAAAAAAGCATAAGAACGCTAGCAGCAAGTGTGTCATGAGCACAAGAAGCTGCAGCGCGAGTGTGGCTGCAATGTTATCGAGCTTCGCATTTTCCCCAAGAGTTCTTATTTATGAAGTCAGTCGATTGCGAGCTTGAATCGCGAGGGATTCGTATCAGAATCAACGTCACGCTTAAGCTCACGACCACTTCGTCTGCGACAAGAGGACCGATTTTAATTCCCGGTGCAGGTGGTCCAATTAGGTTGTCACTGCAAGCCCCATGGTATGTGAAATATATAAAAAAGTCTACGTGCCACCACTCAAGATGGAGCTATCAAATGCCGAGTGCTTACCTGCATAGACTACATTAAACTGCTCATATATACTTCGCTGTTGAAACTCAATCAAAACACCCACCGCCTTCGTCCTCATTCTCTCGAGGAGTCAAGGTGATGGCCTGTGAGTAGCCAGCTGGATCCAACCGGACAAGCTCTAACCAAGTCATTGCAGCCCACCATAGCCAAGTCTAGCCAAGTTCCCCCCATACCCACACCGTTGCCTACCCAGATAGCTGTGCTGCCAGAACTAGCCGGTATTTCTTTTTCTAAGCCGCTAGACGGCGTCGTCGGCGCCGCAATTCTCAAGATGGCGGCGCCGTTGAAGAAGAGGTCTATACTCTGTTTCACCCTGTGTCGTACCGCAGGAAAGGCTACAAGCGCGAGCTCTTTGCTCTAGGGCACATCTCGGCGGCATAAGCTCTCGTGCATCAAGGGCAGCTGCCAACGCTATGAGCTCGCGATTCTAGCCTTCGCTGCGGTACAACATAAGGTGAAACGGAGTGTATAAAATCGTGGTACCGACACGTGCACCGCTCAAAGTGAAAAAAAAAAAAAGAAAAAGGCGGGCTTCGCGATTTTTTCCGGATAACTCGATTACAGCGCCGCCACGAACTGTCAATAAACGCGCCCTCACGAGCTCCGGTTGCGGAGCCGCTCCGGTCCCAACACTACCCAAGTATTCTAGTACACTGTAGTGATACTGCCACGCGTGTATCCGAGCGAGCGTGTGGCCAAATGGTTACGCGCTTGGCTATCGCGCGGAGACTCCAGGTTCGATTCCAGAGAGCGGACTCCTCTTCTATTTAATCTTTCAACTTGAAATTCTCGGTAAGTTCGAAAATCTTGTCGTCTCATCGAGGAACGAATGTTCTACGCGCCGACCGTTCTACGCCGAATGTTCCAGAAACCGACGTGGATACAAAAGATGCTCCACGTGGCGGTCCGGAGTCAGTCTCGCCCCAGCGCTCGATCCTGGTGTTTCTTCGACATCGACGCCTATGACGCTAGCCTTTCTCTATTATGTTTTCGACACAAGTTCGTTCCATTAAACGTTTAGTTTCTTTAGTTATTCGCCGTCTCGTCTTTTGCCATTCGTGACAATATCCTGCTCTTTATAGTTGGACTGCATAAAGTAATCCTGCGATGCCTTTTTTTGTCGTTTTTTTTTTGTTGTTGCCGTGCTAATAAAACATTCTGGTAAACCAGATTTGCGCAACTGTATAATTGTCGTCACTGACGTCGATGGAACTTACGCAATGGGGAAGTATCTTCAAAAGTAATTGAATTACATATCTAAGTATTTGTACACTACTCAAGATACTTTACAGTGAAAGTAACTTCAGTAGTATTTTAGATACTTTATGAATCAGGTATTTAGTAAATTAACTTAAATTCTTTTATCGAGTATTTTGTTCAACACTGATATGTATGAGGAAGTACAGCATGCAATAGCCCATGACTCCTCAATTCTTTTCAATGTTTAATTGAGGTCTATAGTTTCGTCTGTCAAAGTTTAGATGATGTTTTTTCTGTTTCTTACTGTTCCAGATCATCAACGATTTCATTGACCTCCTCAACCTGGCAGAACGCAACCACATAACCAATAGAATCATGTTTGCATTGGCAGTAACAATGCAGTCCTTGAGGGTGACCCTACTGTTTGTTCGAGACATTATTCAAGAACTTTTAACAGAAGGAGCCATCTACGTACTGACTGCAAAGTTAAATCAAGATCCTTTAGAGGTAAATATATACAAAACAAGTGTTTCTGTCCGTACATGGCTTAGCACGGGGGTGGCCAAACTGCGGCTCGCGAGCCGCATGCGGCTCTTCATGCCCTCAAGTGCATCTCTCGTGATCTCAGGACTCTCAAGTTAAAATGACTGGGGACAAGCACAGCCTGTTCATCGAAACATTACAGTGAGGAGAAGGTGCAAAACACGACATATAAAATTACTGGGTTGTTGTATTGCTATCGATAAGCGTTTCGACATAAACTAATGTCAGAAGCGGGCAAATCAGGCAGAAACATCAGCTCGATTTTGAATGTACCAAATTTCTTGTTGTTCTCTGCGTGCTAGTTTGTAACTTCGTTAGTTTTGTGTGGGAAGCTTTTCCTAAGAGTCTTTGCCTGAGCTAGCTCTGCGTATTGGCTTTGTCCATACAATGCAATACAGCTGCCTAATGAAGTATCGAGCTCACTGCGGTATGCAGATATGCAATTGAAAAACTGCTATATCTTTCCAAGCTTGGTAATCTTCTGTTAGGTTTTGAAACTATAATCCCTATATTTTAGGCAATATGAGTTATGGCATGGGGTACGAGTAAGATGGCGCCGAAATTATGCGAAAGGGACGATATTCCCATCATATCAGCCCCCCCCCCCCCCACACACACACACCCTTTGCTTCATGAGGCTCTCTAGATCTGAGCAATTTTGCTTGAGGCCCGTGGGCAGTGTCAGTCTGGCCACCCCTGGCTTAGCACATTAATTCCAGTCATCAGCAGCAATAAAGTACTTTCAAGTTCTACTCATCGCAGTATTTGGCAAGTCAGAATAAGTTTCATCTAATTTTTTGTGAGTATTGTTTCGTGACCACACAATGTGAAAATGAACAAACTTAGTCAATGTGAAACCTTGAATACAGCCAAAGCACCTTGTTTGTTTTGATTCAAGGATAGTAAAGCCAGAGGCCAAAATTTTGAATCGACCAGTGGATTTCACCTTATTGCGTGCATGCAATGAGGTGAAACTTACTGCTCCCACCCTAGCTAGCTCAACTTAAATTTTACTTGCTTTTTCTTTATACACTGTATGTAAGCATGAAATTAATCTGTTTGTACACTAAACGGGGTGGCACTGAAGAGGAGTAGGAACATTTTAGGCTCAATGGTGCAAGCTGCCACCCACTACAAAAGGTCATAAAGCCATTATCATATAACCATCTAGCCAAAGGTACGAAGGGACCTTGTTGAAACACGTATAGCAGCATCCTGCCTAGTGCTTAAAAACATCTGTGTCTCCTGCAAAAAGAAAAGGATAGCGCAGTGAGTGGAACAGGAGTAAGACATAATGTAAACTGCATCTATTAGAGCAATATGCCAGAAAAAAAGTTGTATCAGACTTGATTAGAGCCATAGCTTTCTATCGGCTTTCAAGTTTATGATAAACTGCCCCGCAGCAAAATGACCAAGTTGTGTGCAGCAATGCAAGCAAAGGTAATGCTAGCAAGTGCATAGCTTTCGAAAATGTCTTTTATACGCATGAAAACAAATCATTCTGCAGAGAACCAACAACACCGTACGAGATGGTGTATGGTAAAGTTTCACAACCGAGTCTTGCATTGTCAGTCCAGTTAGAGTACTATCTAAGAGGCAACGCTAAATTTACCACTAAAGGATGCACAACAAACATAGTACAATATTGAATTATGATAATTAACATGGCTTTTAATTTGTTCCATATCTATGCGGACCTTCAATATTAATTCAGCATTCCGACTGACTTGCCAATTTGTTATTTCATTTTCATCAAAGGTTTTTCGGCATGGTTCGTTCCTTTGGAGGAGATGAAGGCCACCCGACGGTCATCACATTCAGCTACATCTACCGCTTACTGAGCCTCTACAGCCCAATCAAGACTGCTCTGAGAGGGAGCATTGACGGAGAGCCCAGCACAGTCCTCGCAACCATGGAGGAGGCAGTGCGGCTCAAGAAGAAGGGCAAACAGTCGTCGCAAAACAGGCTGGAACTTTTAATCTCCGGAAAGCTTTCTAGAGCTTTGACTAACACAGAGCCAAAGTCCCTTACATTGGACCACGACTACACTGCACCCAATGCACATGACTGCATAATGTTTTACATGAGTGGTTACATTGTAGACAAATTTTCAAAGCGTGGTGTTTGCAAGTTGTGCCTCAGGGATATTGAGGCACCATCATTAGTTGCGGCTGGACGGACAGCCTACCTGACTGCACTCAGGTCGTTCAAGAAGGGAAGCCTCAAGCAGCCCTCCCTGAAAATGTTCACTGCTTTTCAAGTGGTGGAGGGAACAGTGGCAGCGGTCCTGGATGGAACAAACATCTGCGTGTACATTTTCTGGCTTGTTCTGGATGCGCTGGAAAAAACAGCTGTGCCAAGACTAGGTTGTTCTGTTCACGCCGATGAGTTCACATGTCGACTCCTGAAATATTACATCTGTCTTTTTATGCATATTTTTTCTAGAGATACTTCCAAGAGGCTCAGTAAGTCTGAAGAGCTTGCCAATACCAGGAAAAAGGCTAGGGTGATGTAAGCAAATTGTGGTGAGGTCTTCGTGTGCCCACAACCCATCCACAAGCTGATGCCATGCAACGATTTTCTCACTTTCGCTAAATATTTTACGGAAAGCATCCTTGAGGCTCATAATGAAGGAGAAGGGCATTAGTGTAGCTCACCGCGTACTAGGAGCAGCTTTCAAAAATCAAAGAAAAACGAGCAGTTTTCTCCCCCTCAACTCGTTCCGCGAACAAGCGGTCACGTGAGCTGGCGCCACGCTTTTATGGCGCCAATGTTCGTCATAGCTACGCGCTCGGGTTAGAATGTAGGGGACACGTGCTCTGCCCTGACACTGTTGGGGAGAGAGAGAAGTGTTCAAAAGAAAGGAAGCCTGGAACCTGACACTGTTGGAGTTCGGCCATTTCCGTCATCGCAGTGATTGAACACGAGCTCCAAGCCAAACCCCTACGGCGGCTTTCATTGTTCTCGAGTCTAGGCTAGCGATATGATGCAGCGCTCGTGCCCAATCTACGAGTCTCATTTGGCCGACGCAACCGCGGGTGATTTCTGTGGCTTCACCTATGTCCTATTTTCATGGCAGTGAAAGCTACAAACACGAGTTTGTGGCTTCGAAGCAGGCTTCTGTAAAACGAGCGCTCGCTCGATGAAGACAAGTTTCAAAGCAAGGAGCACGGGCTCGCTCGCGCTTATAGCCTTTGCTGCACTGTCACCCGAGGGTGAACGAAGTACCCTGTGGCTACACCGTGGCCCTGTGGCTACGTCACCATGCTTTGCGAAGCGAGAAAAAAAGAAATAGTCCGTTTTTACTCTTGAGATTAATCGCCAAAAACAAAGCTTCTGGCTTAGCACGTTACATGCCAGCATACTTGTTCCACGCTTGCGTCAGCATGCTTGCGTAAAGTACGTAAAATTCGAACTCGAAATCGTTGCATGGCCCCTTTTGCTCAGGCCTTTGTATTACTTGTTCTGAAACTAGTCAGTGGGAGACAAGCGGGCGAAACAATTTATGTTTTGGCATCTGCTTTTGTGTACAGTAAAAAATATTGACCTTTTATATATATATGACATATGACTAAATGTTTTTACCTGGGCTTCATCTTCTCCATAGCGTTTTTCTGTTGGCTGGTGTTGAAATATACTCAATGGCATGAGAAAATCAACATAGCCAGCCATGAAATATGCCTGTAGACATTTCGAAACTCCTCTCGCGAAAGTCGGTATCTATTTGGTAGCCACTAAGCCAAACAAGCGCGGGCTCGCACTTGTTGGGCTGGCACGCCCGGTATTGATTCCGCTTGTCTGTCGCACGTTTAGTCGACACAAGTTTCATCAACACTCGGTACGCGAATTGCAAGCTGTATGGACATTTCATCGCGCGTGTTACCTACCCAGTCCATCCGTTCACGTCGCTTTGCGACGACAGTCTGCAGTGGCTCATTACCAGAAAAGTGGTTCCACATTTCTTTCAGTTCAGTTCGTCCACGGCAGTCGCCAAACCCCGAAGGAGAGGATTTATTCAAGCAGAATGCCACTAAAGCAATGCGGCTTCTTTAGTTGTCAGGATAGACTCTCTTCTGTCAGTTTTGTTATATTGTCACGGATGCTTGCTCCCAGTCCTATTTTCTATCAATCTTCTATCTCCTGGAAAGTTCCAGGCCATGCTCAGCTGTCATCGTATGTTCTGGTGGAGCTGCTGGGTACTTTATCCATAGCCTTTCACTCTGTGTGCACCCTGGCGCCTCCTCAGCCGAGTTACCCGATAACGGGACACGACTGGCGGACTATCCCGTGTCTTAAACCCCGAGCGAGCCGTGGACCAAGTCCTAACCCGAGCCCGGCAGAAAAACCGTAAGACAAACGAGTACCACAAGGACGAACCTCGGCAATACACCACAAACTTCTTACGTCGTTACATTCGTGGCACGAACGGAAGAAACCACCGACAAAACCGGCAGGTCTCCTGCAGCCGGGTGCGCCCCCGACTGCACCGTTCCAGCAGATTAGAATGGATCTTCTTGGACCTTTCCCGCCGTCGACGCAGGAAAACTGTTGGATAATCGTGGCAACCGATTACCTCACCAGGTACGCCGAGACAAAAGCACTCCCGTCGGGAACCGCCGTGGAGGTAGCCAAGTTCTTCGTTGAGTCTATCGTCCTCCGACACGGCGCTCTCCAAGTCCTGATTACGGACCAAGGCTCCTCGTTCATGGCGGAACTGACACAAGAGATACTCCGCCTGAGCCACACCGACCACCGCCGAACCGCGGCATACCACTCGCAGACCAACGGGCTGACGGAGCGACTAAACAAGACCATCCCCGCCATCATCTTGGTGTACGCGGACGTGGAACACAAGACGTGGGATGAAGTGTTTCCGTACGTTACGTTTGCGTACTACACGGCGGTTCAATAAACGACTGGGATTACACCATTTCAGCTGGTGCACGACAGAGAGGTGACGACGATTCTTGACACCATGCTGCCCCACGACCCGACGGACGACGGCACCAACGATGCCCAGCTGGTCAACCAACGAGCAAAATGGGTATGCCAGCTGACTCGCCTTCGCAAAAAGGACCAGCAACGTGTCGACGCTGGCCGGTACAACCATCGTCGCCGCGACGTGGAGTTCCAGCCCGGAGACAGGGTGTGGGTGTGGAGGTCATTCGCCGCCTTGGGGACTTGAACTACGAGGTGCTCCCCGACGGAACCCGACCATCAGGACGCCGCCAGCCAGGACCCGAAGTCGTCCACGTAGTTTGACTGAAGCCGTTCTACGCTCGTTAGGATTGTGACACTGCACGTTTATTTCGTTTCACTATAAATATTTTAGCCGTTTCCGTTTCCTTTCGCGTTGCATTGGGGTGATACACTTTTAAAAGGGGGATAATGCCGCCCGCAGGGCCGAGTAAGCAACGCTCGGTCACGGACTTCTAGAAGATTCGCGTTTATTCTGGTTCCGGTTGTAACTTCCGTCCTGCTTTCTTGCTCTCAAAAGTGCCAGTTCACCCTCGCCCCGAGCGCGCGACGTGACGCATTGTGACGCATTATAGATAAGCCGCTGCCCGGGACGTTGTTGAGTGAGTCTCGGTCCAACGTTTGATCCTGCTGTTTCGCCGCCATCGACACTCGCGACGCTAGCTTTTTTTCTCTTATGTTTTTGGGCACAAGTTCGGCCCATTAAACCTTTAGTTTACTTCCGTTTTCGTCTCCTCATAACTTGTCGTTCGTGACATTTTGACTTGACAATATTTTAAGCTGTTTTCAACCAAAACAGTCCAATCCGTAGCGCTCTAATTTGGCGCTAGCTCCCGGACTGATTTTGGCCGTTCATGTGCTAGGTTATTCAAATGATTCACACACCTGCGTTGAGTCTCTCATAGTGCGAATGCAACGGCTTGCGACATTAGTCCTTTTACGGGTTGCTATAGCAGCAGCTGCGTCGGCTCCAACACCGGTTTTTGCCCCGTTTTGTTGAAACCGACGCAGCCGTTGCTATAGCAACCCTCACCATCGGTTGGACTCGAGGCAAGTGTGTGAATCACCCTTTAGGCATTCAACTCTGCCGAAACTGAGGCGTACGCCGAACGAGCATACTTTGCGAGCAGCTGCTTTGTCAAGGCGAAGGCCTTATTTGTCTCATCGTTCAGTCGACATTCAAAGCCGAAGAACAAAAACACGTCGGCGAAACGAAAGGTACCAAAACGTTTACGCGGCCACTCAGGCGAATAGACCGATCTCACTAAACGTTCGGCGCATGCGTGACGCCGCCATAACTTTAGTTCACGGGAGGCAGACAGTCATGCATCTAAGCGCTTGTGCCGTCTCGTGCTCCACAAGCTCAGAGCTCCGGCAAGGTTATTGCACGTGCATAAAGACTAAAGTTCCCTCGATGCATTGCGGCAGCGGTGGCGTAGTCAAACTGGCTGGTGAGATCGGTCTATTGGAAGAAATGAAATTAGGAAGGACGACAAAACGAATTAAGAGGAATCCATGTGAATTAAGAAGGATTAAAGTGAATTTAGAGTAATTAAATAGTAAGAGTAATCGATGGGAATTAAGAACTAGCGAATTGAGAGGAATCAAAGTGAATTAAGAGGAATTAAAGTGTATTAAGAGGAATTAAAATGAATTAGGAGGAATTAAAATGATTTAAGTGGATGTCTAAGTGAATTAAGTGGATGACTAAGCGAAGTAAGATGATGACTCAGCACATTGAAAAGGATGATTGAGCATATTAAGAAGGATGGCTCAGCGCATTAAAAAGGATATCTGCCTTTAATGCATCGACGCTTGGGCTTTCGCCTTCAAGTCGTCTTATGGATAACATAAGTGTTAAAGATAGCGGCGCTGCCGATAACAGTTTATCAAAAGCCGCGTGTGCTCACGTGGTCCCGGCAACTTCTAGAAAAGCAAGCGCTCTCGCTCCGTGCAGTTTCTTCTCACGCTTGGTACTGGTCAAGTTGCACCATGTAGTAATAAACGCCTACTCAGTCTTCAAGCTGTCGTCTACCTTCATACACAACAATAGACAGTTTTAGTATAGCGTTGCTGGCTTTTGCGTACGCAATACGCAATAGTATAGCGTACGCTAAAAATGACCTGCTCGGACCGAATTGAGTTGTGCGTTACGTTTTCGAGTGAACACCGCGCGTGATCTTGGTTAAATTTGCTAGAGCCGTAGAATTGCGCATGCTTATAGCGCAACCGTACTCCTGGAAAGAAATATTGAAAAAGAAAAAGTGTCCAATCATTTTATTTCAGATTAAACCAAGCCACAGCTGCCTCGTCAAGCGCGCTTTTCTGCGGGATACAGAGGCTACGAGTACGAGCGCGTAGCCAAATTCGATCACGGAGCCTCCGTCAGTCGTCCCGTGGAAACGGCACCTTTTATCAATGCTATCGCGGAATGAAATTCATGACCCTGATGTCCAGTGCATAGCGAGAACTTCGGCGATTTCTTCCCACGGTTCATCGCCGACAGACGGCGATGAACCGTGGGAAGAAATCGCCGAAGGCTTAGCAGTGAGCAGATCGCAGCGTCGACGCACACTGCGAGCGGCGAACATTTCCACTGAGCACTCCTTCAGCTGCAGTGCGATCTGATTCGACCGCGGTAGGTCCCAGAAAGAATCACCGAGCTGAACACCACGCATTTAAACGTAAAACAGAACTTCGAAAACATCACGTCGCCCTTGCTGCGCCAGTCGAGGCAACCGCCATCTTGAAACTGGCGCTCTCGTTGGGTCCGAGATCTCTCGAGAGCGTCCCGCAAGACCCGCTACCCAGCAACGCAAAATCGCCGGCGTTGCGTGCGTACGCAATACGCTAGCCCTTCTATTGCGTTCTGCGCATGCGCACTCACGACCCGCAATCTCCTTGCGTACGCAAAGCTATAGCGTATGGTGCACTAAAACTGTCTAACAAGGGACCCTCTGAATTTTTTAGATCTGAGCTGGAGCAGCTTGGATGCCTTGGAAGACTTGTTTTTTTAATTTACAGGTAAGTACCACGAACGAAATCCACTTTCACTCTTGGAGTAGCGAGACTTTACCATATCGACGGTTATCGCGTCTCTTTAGGCTGCACCATTCACTGGAAACGAACATGGTTGATACGGCAGGGACCACGACGAATTTGCTCCGAAGCGAGTGGAAAGGGTACCGCCATGTTCGCCGACGCAACCCGGCCCCAAGCATATAGCGGCGCTAGGGGCCCCACGCTATTTCTCGAATGTTGCGTTAGGGGCGAGCGCCAACCCAATACCCCAAAACGCAGTTTAGGTTCGGCGCATGCGCAGTACTGAGCCCCTATTCTTAGAAAGCTATACTATTGTGATCGCGAAGCTATATCATTTATAGTACTAGTAGTAAGTTCCTTTTAAATCAAACTGTATGGTATATTAAAACTATCACATCGCTTAGATTAGAAGTAGCACTATCTGAAACCATACATAAAAAAAAAAAAATATATATATATATATATATATATTCACCTTAAAAGTTTCACGCAAAGGCACGACGCTTTGATTATTCCTGTCATAAAATAGGACGTAACTTTTTACCGAAGTAACTTTATAGCAGTCCAAATACAACATACATTTCCTCTTTGTCTAACGTTATAGCTGAGAGTACAAGCACCTACTCGAATAGAACACATACCGTTTAAAAAAACCCAATGTTTTTTTTTGTTTTTTTATTTTGATGGCGGGTTTTTCATAAATCGTCTTCGGATTCGTAAAAAGTCCGTAATAAAGAAAAAAGAATATGAGCTTAACTAATAACAAAACGTACAGGGTTC
This sequence comes from Ixodes scapularis, assembly GCF_016920785.2. Lineage (NCBI taxonomy): Eukaryota > Metazoa > Arthropoda > Arachnida > Ixodida > Ixodidae > Ixodes > Ixodes scapularis. Next base: position 66,743 of record NW_024609923.1, read on the forward strand.
AAGTTACTCAGAAGGAACAGGTTCTGTAAAAAAGAAAAGGCTTACCTTTCCTAGCGCTCAACTTTACCGAAGGTTGTTGAACTCCCACGCCGAACAGCAATTTTCGTGGGTTACGCGCGCGCACAGACCACACTGTCCGCTTTGCCAGTTGTTAGTTAAGATTAGCGACTGGCACAACCAAACCATGCCGCTAGAACCGACGAGTATGTTTTGCTTTTGCTTTTTTTATCCGAAACTGGTACTCTTTTTTTTTTTCTGAAAATTTATTTAAAATATATAAATAGAAAAACTTGAGGCGCGCAAGTGCTGACTTCCTACACCAGCTGTTTAACAAATCACGACACGCGAGCTACCCGAGCGTTCGAGTAAAAAAATCATTTGTCTCTTCTCCGCTACTTCAATTGGCAAGAGTTCCGCCTGCAGTGTTAATAGAAACAAGAGGGTAGGAAAACCTCAGATCTCATGGACATTCGCGTAGAAATGTATGCTGCGTAGCGAAAGCTTGGGCCCTGCGCATGTATACTCTACATTCTGGTATTGCTAGAATACCGAGTTTGTAGTCATGAGGCTTTTTCAAGGCAGTACCATCTTCGCAACAGTGCCATCTTATCCAGGACAAGACGTTTATCTGCCGTGTTTCTACCTTGAAGTCCTTCTCTGCGAAAAATCAGTGCAAGCCCATGAGAAAGAATATTCTCACTCACTGATAGCAGTTGGAGCGAAAGCTTTCGCGTAGTACGTGAACGCTACTGTAAATGTTTTTAAAAGTGTGATAAGTGCTAGAGCATCTCCTGAAGCATTATTCCCATGACAGGAACAATAGCAGCAATCCACATTTCGCCAAATATCACTGGTTTCATGTTTCGGGTCTTCACAGAAAATGTATAGGGAGTACGGAAGCTAAGGTAAAAACATCGACGAGGAGTCATTTTCACTCTGAACAATGTGTGTTTTTTAGAAATGTTGTCAATCACGCGCTAAAATGTCTCACGAACACTGGTTCTTTTTCTCACGTTCTTTTTTTTTTTCAGCCTTGGAGGTTCTTTTTTTTTTTTTACATCTACAAATAAGTTATGAATGTATGACACTAATGTTAGGTGACTACTTTGCTCGTAATTGTTGTTCATGGCTTCCAAACGTTTTAGCAAGCATTGTCTCATGACGAAGATGCGGTCCCTTTTAAAGGGGTGCTCCGACTAACTATATTTCGTGAATTCCCGGCCTTCACCCTTTCCGGTATGCTATTTAGTATCGGGAAACTCACGAGTTATTGTAAAATCGGCCAAAGAAAATGATGCAAAAACCAACATTCAAATATACCGGTACTTTTCAGTGCCGTGACGGCAGCGGCCGGTAGGCTTACCACTCGAACAAGCAGTCAAAAAATAGACTACGCCAAGCATTTGTTGCGTGATGCGCGGATACTGGAGCGAGCTTCGAAAGCATTCGTTTGACACCATAAAACTGCTTGTAATCTCTTGGGGAAAAAATCCGCAGTCTAAAGAAAGAATCCCTGCCTACCACTGGCGTTACTTTTTGTTTTTGGTATGTTTAGCAAGTTATTTTCAGGCAGATCGGGGACCGTCAATAAATCGCCGGAGTACTCCTTTAAGACCAGCTTGGAATACGTGCAATTAAAGAACAAGATCTTTTTTATTAGCGAGGTTCATATGACGAGCACACAGGATTCGTTCGAAAGTTCAATCTTAAATCCTGAAACTGCAGATTTTCTGATGCTGCTGCTTGATGAGTAAATGCAAACTCGTGTAAATGAGAGAACAACACTTCCAGCACTCGTTTAATTAGATCACAGTGCATCAAAAAGCTGATACCGAATATTTCTAACACGCGTATGTCTGCTAGATCGCTTCTTGTGACATCTGAGAGAAACATTGCAGCAAACTAGAACAATGTGCCACCCTTGTTTTCGAACGTATATATTACCGTAGGCAAAAATTTAATTGGGATATAACGCGAACAAAATAATATCGATCAACGCTAGGCCTGCTCAAATTTCAAGAGTTGAGGTCATCGTTCTTTTACACCGTTTTTCTCGGGGCAAAAATCGTTGCATGCAGTTTGTAATAAAGCAGACACCTCACATGAATAATAATAAAAAAAAATATAGCACCATAATAAAAACTTTTGCCCTAAATGTTCAATAACCTTTGAATTGCCAATCACGAACACTTCTTATTTATAACTTATTTTAAATAAGCCATAATATTTTAGAGTGTGGCAATACTTGTTTTCTAAATTATACTTTAAATTTATTCTCCTCCGCCCCTCGGGCAGCTTGTCTTGCATTGGAACAGCAAAAAGATGAACAAGCAAAAAAAAAAAAAAAAAAGAATTAAACGATATTTTACGTTTGGCCGTTTACCACTGTTCAGGTGCGAGAACAATTTTGCGACTGAACACTCATATAACTGACTTAGTTTTTCAGCCGCTTAACAGTCGACTACCGCGTCCAGCAGTAGCTACATTTGCCTTCAATGACCAGAGTCCAAACATGGGGCTGTGCAACCCTCTCGCGTTTTCTACCCGTGATATCTTCACTGCCAACAACGATGGCGTGCAGACATAGGGTCCAAAAAGCGAAGACAGGGCAAAGCACGAGGGCATCTCTATTCACATCGCTGGGGGTTCCGGGGACCCCTCCGGCTCTGCTGCGGTTCTTCAGCCGAGTGGGCTGACGGCCACAGGGTCCCTGAGAGCCTCGAGGGCGAAGAAGGCGAGTGTAAGTAGCCCCGTGCCGGTGAAGTCTCCGGCCGCCGTGACGCAGGGAATAGCCGCGTTGTCTGGGTCGACGTCCCACCACCAGAGCCAGTACACCAGGCTGCGGGACAGGTAGAGCAGCACGGCCACCTGCGGGATAACACACCTCATTAAGGGGGATTCAACCGCTATTTATTTGTACCCTTTTCCTCATAGATAGCGCAGAATTTTTTCGGAACAAACGAGTTGCATGTTCGCAGCTGCGCATGCAGGTCGGGCGCTCGACGTGGACTCGGGCCACGGGCTGTTCGCCGCCGATCTCGAGCTAGATCTTCTTCGCTCTGCGTCCGCCGCTGCAGAAAGCGGCCAACAGGCGGTGTGAGATACGAGCCACCACATACGTAGATTACAGTGGCTTACGAAACGTAGAATAAGCTCTGATTTTCGAATGGACTCGAAGTTCCATCCACGTTCGAAATTATCAAAAGCACATGGTGCGGCTTTGCGGCCGTTTGGACCACCAGATTTAACACGGAAACGTTGCTCTGCAAAAAGAAAAAAAGAAAGGTTTATTTTTAGGGCTTAATTTAAAGCTAGAAAGCAAAAAAGAAATAAAGTGGCAGTTTTGCACTTCCGTCTGAATGCTGGTTAGCAAACCCGCTCCCAGGACGTGTGGAGTAAAGCCCATCTATCCTGGGAAAAGTGGCGCCAATCATTTTTGTGGAAATGCTCAAGACACTCGCCGCGCGCCACTTCTGGGAAGAACTAGAGCCACTAAATGAGCTGCGCTTAGAGTATCGGGACTCTGTTCCCCACCATTGTTATGGGCGCCGACATGTTGGTGCTTGTGCAGAGCAGACACAACTGCCGATCGTCATGATTCAAAAGCGCGACTTCCTCAGCATTAGATTCGGTGTTAAGGTAGCTCGTGCAATATTGCTTTGCTCTGTCGCGAACTGTTTAAACATTTGTGGAGGACGGAAAAGCGTTTCCTGTGATTTCAAATAAATCTTCAGATAACTGGCAACCATGATTTTAAGCAGCGATATGAACAAGTGTCGTTACTCTGAAGCGTAGCTTATTTAGTGGCATTATATATAGAAGAACATGGCGTCTGAAATCTAGCTCAGTGCTGCGCTGTTCCGCCATGATCTTCCCTAGTGCCACTAAATACGCTACGCTCAGGGTAACGGCACTTGTCCATATTGTGGCTTCAAATCATGGCTGCCAGTTATCCGAAAATTTATCTGAAATCACAGGAAACGCTTTTACGTCCTCCACAAATGTTTAAACGCTTCATGACAGAGCAAAGCAATATTACATGAGCTTCCTAACACCGAATCAAATGCCGAGGAAGTCGCACTTTTAAATCATGACTATCGGCAGTTGCGTCTGCTCTGTAGAAGCACCAAGATGGCGGCGCCCACAGCAGTATTGCGGAACAGAGTGCCGATTCTAAGCATAGCTCATTAGAAGAGGTCTACACTTCTGCGCGTCGAGTCAAAAGCAACAAGAAGCAACCGCTTCCCACCCGTGAACTGTATCAATGATTATAATGCAATTAGCTGTGTTAGGAGATTTGTGTTTGTCCTTTGTCCCCCTTGTTCCTTTTCTCCAGGGATTATTTTCATCATCTGTCAATGACTTTGCTGTCCAAGCAAGTGGCGCAGCTCTACTACTCGTCCACAATCGCGCACCAAGTACACAGCAGCTGACAAGACTGGCAAAGGGTATGGCAAGAAAGGACACTTCCCGTCTGTCTGCCTGTCAGCGAAAAAGAACCACTCAAATACACAAAGCCATGTTGCACTCGAGTTAGCCTCGTAAACTCCGTAAGTTGAAGGTGCTGCCGGCAAGTGCAGACTAAATTAATTTGATAAAATTCACGCTTTACAAGTACCGCCAACCATTAATTGTTGTGGAAACGCGCAAGACACATGCGAGAAGCAGGTGCTCCGCTGCCATTCGCTTCCAAGGGCCGCTCATTTCAATACTGAACCGACAACTGCTTCCAAGGGCCGCTCGAGACATGGGCCTCGTGCACTGGCGCATTAGACGTCGCTTGCAAGACAAACGCAAACACATCAAAGGGCATTAGTCCAGACAGATAAAAAGGGATCGGTGGCCAGGTACAATAAAGAAAAGAAAAAGGATCGGTGGCCGAGTGGGCTAGAGCACACTAGCTCGGAGCACGTGAAGCGAAAGCTCGTGCTGTATGACCCAAAGATCCTGGGTTCAATCCCCAACCCTGCCCGTTTCGATCTGGATGAGCATCGTACCGGCGTGCGGTTGTGTATGACCACTGCGTGGTCCACGTTAAAGATTCCAGGCTACCGGTTGTACTGCACTGGCTAAATTGCTCACCTATAGCTGGGAGACAATCGCCCGTTGAGGCAGACTATCTTCTAGGCTGTATAAACATACTTACAGCCTAATTTATTTCTAGACAGGTAAGGTAGCACCGCCTCATTCCACCATAACACAGTAAGATCACTGTTGAAAGAGGTGTTGATAACGAACATTAGAGAGTTTCAGTAGATCGTTCCGATACCTCCGATAGCCCCGATAACGATACTATGCATGCACAAGGGAGGCGGTGGCGGAGTATCGGGTATCATTATCGGAGTCATGGGAACGATCTACTAAAACTCTCTAATAGCATAGTGAACTGCCGTCGCCCGAGGTTATTTATGAAGACACTAAAGTTATTTAGAGGTTTATTCAATTTTGCTTAAAAATGAGGAAGGTGAAGAGAAAAAAAGAAAGAAAGAAACATACGCTTCACCTTAGGTAGAAACGTATCTTCTACCTATTGATGGCCCGTTCGGTTTTCTTAGTAATCCGCAAAACAAAACAAAAAATTGTTTCGGGCGCCAGAACGCTAACGTCAAAACTCAATTTCCATCACAGAGCAAGCATCTGTTTGTTGGTTGGTTGAGAAAATATATTTTAATTGTTCAAAATAATAAAAATCATGCTTCTTTTTTTTTCATATTCACTAGGCACCAAACAAGGTCTACAGAGAATGAAAATATCTGAAATAATGTTTAACAAAATAAGCGTTGTTCGGAATAACTATTTCAGCCTTATTTGCAACTCATTCAAGTATTTTTTTTTTTTTTAATTTCCGAATACATATTAGTAGCTAGGTGCCTTCATGTGCGCTTTGCTTAGGGGGAAGACATCTGGCCATTTTGTCCCACACTTTTATTTTTCTTTTTTTTATTCAGAAGCGTGTGAAAGAGCTTGTCCTGGCACGCGTTTGTGGCGCTGACTGTGCTATGGCGACATTTTGGTTTCGTCGATTTATTCGTATTTTACCCGTGAGCGCGTGCTGTCGGTCGGCATCGGGTACTACAAAGGGTGACATCACCCTAAGCAGAAGGACATGGAGGCGCCCTACATATCAGGATATCTCTCTTCAACCCTGCACGATCTTAGGGTGCTTATGAGCAACGCTTGTAACGTATGCAAGCGTTTGACCACGCGCGCTAACATAGGAAAGACACAAAAAAAAAAAAAGCGCATCTCCACGTGGTGAATGATGTTGATTGGGGCGAAGCTCTGGTGGTGCTTGTCTACGTAAACGCTGAGCCGCAGTATGCCGAGCCTTTCGTTCGTTTTCATCCATGTCACGCTGCGGTCAAATGCTCTAATGAGTATATAACCACGTTCCATACCGCACATTCTCTTTCTGACATGGATGAAAACGAACGAAAGGCTCGGCATGCTGCGGCTCACCATCTACGCAGACAAGCACCACTAGAGCTTCGCCCGAATCAACATCATTCACCACGTGGATATGCGGTTGTTTTTTTGTTTTTTGTTTTGCCCTACACGAGCACGGGAGCACGTGAGCACGTGAGCTCACTAGCAGGAGCACGTGCACCGACGGCGGACGGACATACGGGCATGGCTAGCCCCTAAGGAGCTTCGCTCCTAAAAATTGACTCAACAAAAGTATCGCCTTCAAAGCCTTTAAGGGGCCATGAAGCGAATTTTGGGTTGGGATGAATGATTTTAAATTGGGACTTTACTAATCGCATATCGTTTAGTTGGCCAAAAGAAAGAGACTAGAAAGTCAAAAGCCAGCTTTTCGATACTAACATTTGAAAATATAGCGGACTATTTTGTACCTTCTTTCCTTCGAAAGCTCTCCGCCTTTTCACTATGATACATCCGCGGTTCCAAAAACGCATCACCGGCGCCAAACTGACGTCAGCAGAGCTCAGCTCACGCATTGGACACGATAACTGCGTCACTCGGACGTATGCGCTCGTCAACAATCAATCCGTCGACGAATATTTGGATTCGCGTTCGAGGCCAATGAGTGCCCTGACGGAACTTATTGTCACTGGGGGATGACAAGTTCTATGGTGTGCATAAAAAGCGCGGTGGAAGCTAGGGGTCATCGCACCGGTGCCGAAGGAATGTCACGACCACGTGATATCACGATTCGCATTTGAGTTGAGGATTAAAGCTAAGGAGGAAGAAGTAGGAAACTGCTTTCATGACCCCTTAATGGGGTATCCACACGAAGGAGAAATCCGCCCCTTTCCTCCGCGGAGCGCGCACCACGTGAGACATACGTCATTCCTTTTTGACACCTCGCGGCGCCGTTCTGCTCCGTGGCGGAGGCGCGGAGGCTTCGTGCTGTCAGCACGAAAGCTCCGCAGGTGCACGCGGCGGAGCCGGGGACGGAGTTTGCCGGGTTGCTGACGTCACGACATCCGTCCGCGGAGTTCTCCTTCGTGTGGATACCCCTTAACCGGCTCCGCCGCGTGCACCGGCGGAGCTTTCGTGCTGACAGCACGAAGCCTCCGCGCCTCCGCCACGGAGGAGAACTGGGAGAACGGCGCCGCGAGGCGTCAAAAAGGAATGACGTATGTCTCACGTGATGCGCGCTCCGCGGAGAAAAGTGAAGGATTTCTCCTTTCCTCCGCGGAGCGCGCATCACGTGAGACATACGTCATCCAATTTCGACGCCTCGCTGGCCTCGCGCCGCCGTTCTCCTCCGTGGCGGAGGCGCGGAGGCTTCGTGCTGTCAGCACGAAAGCTCCGCCGGTGCACGCGGCGAAGCCGGGGACGGAGTTTCCCGGGCTGTTGACGTCACGACATCCATCCGCGGAGTTCTCCTTCGTGTGGATACCCCTTAAAGGGGTATCCACACGAAGGAGAAATCCGCTCCTTTCCTCCGCGGAGCGCGCATCACGTGAGACATACGTCATCCCTTTTTGACGCCTTGCTGGCCTCGCGCCGCCGTTCTCCTCCGTGGCGGAGGCGCGGAGGCTTCGTGCTGTAAGCACGAAAGGTCCGCCGGTGCACGCGGCGGAGCCGGGGACGGAGTTTCCCGGGTTGTTGACGTCATGACATCCGTCCGCGGAGTTCTCCTTCGTGTGGATACCCCTTAAAGGGGTATTCACACGAGGGAGAAATCCCGGAGATTTCTCCCCGGCACGCGCGCATCACGAGACGAAAACGCGAGGTTTTTTGCACATCGCGAAGCCTGACGTTTTCGTCGCAGGGTGCGCGTGCCGTGGAGAAATCCCGGGGATTTCTCCACGGCACGCGCGTCCCGCGACGAAAATGTCAGGCTTTGCAATGTGCAAAACCCTCGCGTTTTCGTCTCGTGATGCGCGCGCGCCGGGGAGAAATCCCCGGGATTTCTCCCTTGTGTGAATACCCCTTTATCAGGCCTTTCCCTAGGAGTCTGCTGATGAATAGTTACACGTTTTTTGCAACATTCAGAAAGTGCCGACCAACGGAGCCATCAATTGTAATTGTGTTGTGTGTATGTTTAGACAGCGGGAAGTTAGTCAGCCCTGAGGGCGTCTGGTGTTTTCGTTGGAGATGAAAGACAGTGCAGTCTCCCGTTGCTTGTCTAACGACTTTAACGTGCATCACGCAATAGCGATACATGACAGCACGCCGGTACGATGCTCATCCAGATTGAAACGGGCAGAAGAGGCGGATTAAATCCACGATCAGTGAGCTTTATAGCGCGAGCTTTCGCTACACGTCCTACTGATCCACGAGCAACGAGACATGGCGATCGAATTCGAGCTCGAGAGAAAAACAACAACAGCAACACCATGAAAATCTCCGGTTTGAGGCATTTAGTACTAGTGTCGCCATCTCGTTTAACAAGTTGGAAATAAAATTAACAGGGTGATTTTATTTACACAAATACGCAAATACAACAATATTTTGCTTTTTCGTCATGGTCTGAAAAGTAAGATTAGAGGCGCCCCCAGTACGTACGGCCAAGCGTTTTGTCACGCTTCTCTTCTAAATAATTGTATTTTCAAAAATGCCTCGAAACGCGCTAAAAGCAGTCAAAACGGTCATATTTCTGAATATTATTAAAACTCTCCAGCGCTCTAAAAGAAAAATTTAAAGGCCGTACAACCTTTATTACGTTATCATAAGTAACCTCCAAAAGAATCAATACTATCGTGCAGTCCTGAAACTCAGGTTTGTGTAGCGAAATCTGCCCATTGAGTGACGAGTGGTTGAATCCCCCTTAACCTTTGATGTGCCACGCCCCAGAATACTCGGACGCGTTCCCATGTGGTTTCAGATTCGGTTTGCTCCCTAACCCTCCAAAATTAAACTTTTTTTTTATTTTTCTGTTTTTTTACGTGTATGAGCAAGCGATGAAATCCTTGTTTTATCTTGTAGTGTCCCCGTTTTATCTGTTACAGCCCCGCACGCGCAGTACGGACTGGGTTCTAGGAGGAAAATGTGACGGAACGCCACAAAGAACCGTCACAAAATTTGTGACACGAATTTCAGGAAGAAAAATATGCAAGCGAACAGGTAATTTAGAAGAAAGAACCCCAATATTATCAGCCCGACGGTCTACCACCGTGCCAGGGAGAGAGAGTTACCTTCCTACTTCAAGGGCATGAAACATGTGGGGAACCGCGTTCTATCACATGACTATGTCACATGATGTAACGTCGCGGAAAATATTCAATTGAGCAGCGGCGTGGCAGTGGGAAGGCAAGCGAAATTAACACCTGCTGTGTATTAACGACTTTTGCGAAATCGACGGCACCTAGCGGCTTAAGCAGAAAGCTGTGGCCGCAGATTCGCTCGCCATCTTTCTTGAGCGAATCAGATATTTACAGCGCCTGGCAGTCTTTAAAAGAACCCGCAAATTTAGGATTAAAAAATGCGCGATGAAAGCCGACAACATTGATTTATTTTGTCTAATGAGCTATTGTCCGGGAATACATCTTCAACATATTTTGTTGCGTTTATACGACGGGCCAACAATTGTATCTGAATCCAGCTGACCACTTACTTTCTTTCCACCACGCCATTTCCACGAGAGGCGACGAAGTTCTCGTTTTCACAAATAAAAAATAAATAAAAAGCTCAAGATCGTCAAGGTGTCTTTGGATGTAACAATCATACGCCGAAACCACTGTAACATGTCTTTAAATCAATATGCGAGAGTGTGGTTTAATTGACGATGACCAAATGCTCTTAAAAAAGGCGAGAACTTTGTGAAATTGCTCTTCGAAAAATGCGAGAACATTTACTTTGAAACACGAACAATTTAATATTTTTAAACGCGAAATACGCATCGTCGATTGCTCACTCCTCCGAAATAAAGCACGACGTGTGAAGACAGGATTCCAACTTTTCAATGAGGAAGTGGCGACGGACGAAGCCCACGAATGCAGAAGCGGCGACGACTGCCGGCCACAGGTCTCCTTTTCTCATCGAAAGTTTTCGAAAATCACGAAAAGCTTTTAAACTAAATAACGGCCAGCTCTGGAGCTTTGAAATTTGATCCCGTCTGCTAGCACTTCGCCTGGCTGAAGACCATGCGTTCGGCGATTTGTAGTTTATTTTGCGGTTAAAGAAGCACTAAATGTTTGGTTTCCTCAATGTAAATGGCTTACCATTCCCTTTGTTACAAAACTAGTAAATTAATACTCTACTGCACGAAAACCAATAAGTTAGCAAAATATTGATCATAAAATGATCGCTCAACGGGAGGCAGGTGCACGGGATGACTCGTGCCGCCTCCTGCCAATACAGCCTTGTACACAAGGCCCGTGCCTTACCCCTCCAAACGTCATCACGAGTGGATCGACGCAGCTGGCGCACATTTATTTCCAATAGAAACAACTCTCCGTGCGGTCCGAGGACTGCCCATTCTGTACGCTGCCCTTTGAGAACTGCAAACGGGATCACCACTATTCTTTAGTCGATGGAAGAGCGCAGTAAAAGTTCCGCCTCCTGCGCGAGCTTTCTACCTTTTATAACGCACATGGCGCATGTGCGGCTAAAGCGCAATGCAAAGCGACGAGCGCGTGATAGAGGCGGAGTTTTTACTTTGTTTGCTTCGTAGAATACACTATGCGGACGAGGTTGCAAACAGGAAACAGATGTCACGGCACCGCGCTTGTGGTGGCCCATTCATTATGTAGAGGGGCATTACCCGTTAAACACCGAAACAGATGTTTGAATAAAAAATTTAAAAAAAAGCCACCACATTGTGTTTTTCGTGTAGAGAACTTCCTCGTCTGGCTCGTTTTTCGCAAATATTAAGCAACAATACTCTAATTTTGTTCTTCGCCCGAGACTGAGGCAGGAAAAGAGGAAAGTTTCGAAGTAGAAGAAAAATGAACAGTCGAGGACACGTCTCTAACACGTCTCTAACACAGAGCTGTGTTAGAGACGTGTCCTGGACTGTTCACTTTTCTTCTACTTTGAAACTTTCCTCTTTTCCTGCGTCAGTCGCGGGCTAAGAACAAAAGGGTTAACATCCACCAGCTCGCCTGCGCACTCACTACATTATCATTGAATACTCTCATGTTCAAATTCACGTTCGTTTCTTTGTGTATGCATTCTAGCGTTTTTCGAGAAAACGTGTGAAATGTGTTTTTATCCTGCAACAAGCTTGTAGATGCGATAGATTATCAGTAGGGCCCTGATCGGATGGCAGTTTGATCACCCGCATCCGATCCGCATCCGCACCCAAACCGCATCCGCAATATTCTTAAATTATTGTATCCGCAGCCGTTCCGCATCCTCATCCACATGCTTTGTATCCGCATCCGAACCGTACCCATAGGCGCCAACTACCGACCCAAGCCATCACGGACAGATGGGTGGCTTACATAAGCTGGATATTTAAGAAGTGCTGGGATGAGTTTGACATCACTCACGTCTTGACTTCAACGGCCACACCGCAAGCTAATGGCCAAATCGAATGTTTTACAAAAACGATCACATTAGCACTGTCACCTTAACGAGAGACAATACTGGGGAAAACTGGGATGAAGTTATTGATCTTGTCCAGTGGAGTCCGAACAACATGCGTATCACAAGGCAATTGAAAGCACACTGCTCATACTGTTGTTTAGCTACGAGCCAAGATGCATGAGGGGAGATCATCTCGACGAAGCTTTTGCGTGATATGTGCAATAAAACTAAAAGTTGAAGGGCGGCCACTATTCAAGCCATTCGCCCTGACTAAGAAAGGCAAAAACGCCGCTAAAATCAAAAGCGACGTAAAGCGCCCACGTTTGAGCCAGGCGAATAGTTGTAGTTCAGCCAGAACCGACGTCAACGGGAGAGTCGCGCAGGTTGCGAGAGAAGTACAGATGACCGTATATAGCGTATATAGTCATGAAGCGACTTCCTATTGACACCTATCGCATCGAGGAGCTGGATACCAGCGGACTGCACGTTTCTACGTGTTGACAGCTTCCTTCAAAAAGATGAAACAAAAACTGCTTAATTGTTTATAGAAGGTGGATAGAAATGTTGTTAGAACTTTTATCTGCTATCTCTACAGTATCTATCCAATATATGTACGCCGATTTCTACAAACATTCTACAAAAATATATTAAAAAAAACTATAGACACTGAATTGAAAAGTATGTACATTTTCGTTAGAATATACATATAAATATTTTTTTTTGTAAGGGGAAGGCTCTTTGTGACAGCATGCAGCTTCGGCGTACCTGTACGATAGCCACCATCACGTAGAACAGTCCGAAGAGTGGCGTGATGGTGAAGCCCTTGAAGCGGAGCAGGTCGGTGGTCAGCACGAAGATGATCTGTCCCGGGATGACGACCAGGAGCAGGATGCGCGCCACAGCGCTCAGCTCCGAGCGGGTGCAGAACAGCGACACCGGGTCCATGCAGCGGGGCTCGTGCACAGGCAGGAGACCGCGGTTCCCGCTCCGACTCAGCCACGTGGACAGCCTGCAGCAGTAGATGGCCGCCAGGTTGCCTCCCACCGCTGCATGTACGGTCGGCGACGTCTCAGAAAACACGCGCATGGACAAAGAAGACTCGCCCATTTACACCGCGCTTTCAGAAGACTTAGCTGCGAGCGCGGTCTAAATACAACGCTGACCTCTCTTAAAGGGGCGATGCAACATTCTTTTTTAACTTTTAGTAAACACCACTTGGAAAGGTTTCTGACATTCACAACTCATGAAACACGCATTAGTTTTTTCGCTCCACACAACGACAGTCGCAAAATTCGAGAGAAACGAGCAGCGTTCACTCTCTCAACTCGACACCAGAACAAGCGGTCACTTAATCTGGAGCCGATTACATGCCACCAATATATGTTTGTCATCGCTACGTGCTGGTGTTTGCTGGAGTCACTGCATATGACAGCTTCAGCTGCCAGAATAGCGCTACGCTTTTCCCCGCGCCACCTCTCGCCGCGGTTGGCCTAGCGCTGTATCTATAGTAACCGGCTGTGCTGGCTCGGTTCATACAGCAACTGAGAGAACCGAAGAAGACCGAGAAGTTCCGAGGAATTTCGGCGTTGCTATCGTCCTCTGTTTTCGCTTCTCGAGTGCGCGTCTCTCCGTGCCTTGAACATATGGTGAGTGAGGAGCTCAAAACTTTGTATATTAAACCCCCGCTGGTATGCCAACCACGCTTTTATATGGCTTTTAATCACTTTTTCTGCTTGAATCGCGTTTCAGTGAACGGATGAAGAGATAAAATGTGGTATACCAACAAAGAGGAATCCAGGCGCCGCTAGCAGCTAGGTTACCATGGTAACGTCCAGGCCCAACATGGAGATCACTATAACGCTTCTGACGTCGTGCATCTAGGTCTTTTTTATGTCCCATCGCTACTCTGGCAGTTAAGACTACCATATACAGTGTCTCTATCGCGGTGAAAAGCTCAGAGTAAAATGGAAGGTTTTCCTACCTCTCTCCACTTTAGCAGAGCGAACGCTGGAGAGGAGGTGACCTCCTCTCCAGAGTTTGCTCTGCTAAAGTGGAAAGGGGTGGGAGGAACTTCCGCCTTATTCTTAACCGGTCACCGACCATATATCTTTGGCAAAGCACAGGGCACGGGTTGGGTTCGACACATTGTTGAAGTTTGGCTACTCCAGTCATCGCAGTGATTGGGCGCGAGCCGCTACCCGAATGCATGTTGCACTGGCATTGATTGTCACGATCCCAAATCGAATGCTTACGCGGTGCTCGCGTCCACATTGTGAGCCTCATCAGATATTGTCACCGTGAGTATCGCAAAGCTTGAGGACAAAATCCTGAAGATCGCAATGTTGACAACGTCAGAGATGCGATCCCCTCATCCTCGCTATCAAGTTTTTCGAAGGACAGACTGAAAGAAAGCATTCGCTTTTCTCCTCGAAATTACGCAGCGACAACGAGGCTTCTCGGTCAGTGGTGTCGCGTGCGAGTGAAACTCCTCTCTCTTCTTTCCACCTCAGCAGGGCGAAGGCCGTGGAGGGGATCGCCTGCTCTTTAGCAGTCGCTCTGCTGGAGTGGAGAGAGGTGGATGGAATTTCCCCCAATTTCTAAATCTGCCACCGGAGGCTGGTTCGCACATTTGTGTCAGTTGCGTTTGCAGGAACCGAAATGTGTTTGGGATTGCCGTGCACAACGTGGCAAGCGATGTAAGAGGTAACGTTCTGAAGCAATCGTGAGTCACGCTTCTTCCGGAGTTCTGATCGTTTTTGTCGTTTTGGTTGTGAACGCAACCGTCACGAATGATTGAACCGGCCTTAAGCTGGTCTAAAGTGAGACACATTCCTCCTCACTCTCGTTGCACGGTCCACTTAAGCAATTTTGGGTGCCGAGATAGGGATAGAACACGTATATCATAAAAGAATTCTCCCTCCCCCATTTATTTTTTGAGAGTAGGGAAATATATCATCTGGATGAGTTCTCATCCAAATTAAGAGACCGGGGAGCGCAAAATGCGTTGACGGTACACCACACATGATGAGTGCGGTTTGCACGAGACCTGTCCTGCTCAGATCAACGCAGTCTCGTACACGATACTCAATAGAAGAAATTGTCTGCAATTACATTTACTTTTCCTTGATAAGTATACAAAGAGATTACTTGGTTACAGTATTTTTCAGACTTTAGTCTGCGGACAATGAATGTTTATAAGTTGAAATTTGACCCCGTGCGGATTTTTTTTTCTGGACCGCTCATTTGCATAAGACGTGAAGGGTTGTATAAATAACCGAGTATATTAATGTCGGTTTATGAAGATTACAAGCTTGTTTGTGAGTCAATACAGCAGGACATTTTCCAGGTGTGCTGTGTACAATAATTTTTGCGCTCGGTTGAGGCACTAAGTGCAGACTATCGCGGCGTGCCGACTTTTGAAGCAAAAACTTATATTTTTAACCTAAATTTGTGTCTGCGGACGATGTACACCGCTTGCGGACCCTCACCCGAAAGATACGGTTTTTGAGACAAAAAGTATTATTAAAGAAAAAACATTACTATTAAATTATACATATGGAAATTTACCCGTGACATTCCAAGCCCAGAGGACTGGATCTTATCAAGGACACGCTACTATCGCTGTGGACGTTTGCACGCACCGCCGACGTCGACCGCTCAGTATGGTATTTTTTTCTTTCCCCACTCTCCCTTCCAATGACTACTTCATCGAGCTAATATTCAGACAATGAAGATATTCAATCAACGAATAATAAACTTTTCCTGTAAAATTGAGTGAAAGCAAATCAGATTCACTCACCGTTGACGGCTGAAAGATGCAGTGCGATCCCCTCAAAGCGGAGCACCGAGTAGTCCAGAATGTAGCCGCCAAAGCTGCGCATGATGTACCTCCGATCAACGGATGTTCGGACGCCACCAAGGACACTCCGGATAATTAAGTATAAATCCACAGATATCCCAAGCATTTTGATCTTTTCTCTTCTTTTTTTTTTACAAGTACAAACATTTAAGTCCCACAGAGGTGTTGGCGGACAACGAAAGTGTCCAAATCGCCATGTCTCCTCAAGAACTCACTGGGATCAATGCAATGTATATATATATATGTATATATATATTTTTTTTTTGCCTTCATAACCTCCAATATTACATAATGTTCCATAAGTTATGAAGCTAAATCAAACTTTTGGTTACGAGTTTCTACATCAAACCACATTTAAAAATTTGTCTGGCAGTTGAATCTCATTTTCTCATCTTAGCTACATCATCATCTGGAGTAGGAAATAAAATGTTCTGAAAAACCTAACCCCAGAAAATTGTGCCGTCATACGAACGCCTTTTGCGATTGCAAATTTGTGCAAAACGTTAATCGCAAAGCGGATTCTCGCGTATTCGACCGCAACAGCGACAGAGTTAGACTGCTTTCTAACAACCCTTCGAATTCGATAACTCAACTCGGCCGTTACTGTGGAAAAAAAACACCTAATTTCTACAGAAGCACTGCAAACTATGTGGCGAACATCGAATGACAGATTGAGACTGTTGCGATGGTCGGCTAACGTCTAACAAAGTTTGCTCTTTTTGTGAAGCGGCCGTTTTGCAAACTCTTCAAGCCAAGGTTGGTACTGGTCGCAGATGCAGCTAATGTGGCGGTTACTGAATTAGTAAAGCAACAAAGTACCTCTCCTTGGGCGTCCGAAACAGTCAACTTACACGACACCAACGTAAGGGAATGGCGTTTTGGCATGAGTCAGAATGTGAGCGTCGTCGACTGAACTGGATTCTCGATTGGAGCACGTGGCGGTAAAGCGAAAATCCTGAATAATGTCGAAGAAATTGGTAATCATCGATAAATAGTTAAGCCTAGCCAAGTCACCAAGTCATCATCCACTTTGACTGCAGAGATACGGTCGGAGAGTGAGGAAGGAACGCCACCAGAAGTCGGACCGCCTAAGGCATCCGTACCATCACAAGAGAACTAAAACGGGCCGGCCAATCACCAGTCTCACGGATACCCGGCCATCATGGGTTCCAATGGGACGAGAGGGCGAGAGGGCACACACTGCAGCACAGGAGCACGGGCCCGGACAACTCAAATCTCCGAACTTTTCTGCTCGCGCTTCTCGAAACACGGAGACCCAGGAAAGTACCAAGACTGCGAGGAGACTCTCCAACTTGCTCAAAAATAACAGATGGTCGTACTCACAGACCGACTCCTTGAAGACCCAGAACCAATGCTTAATGGCTAAAGGCTACTGCCGCTAGGCTCCCGTAGAAGATCCATTTAGTAGAATTCAGTGAGGACTGCTGGGACCATTTAGACCTAGTGGTCTCGTTTACACTTGATTTCTCGCTGAACCGAATTTGCGCGATAAGAACATGCAACATGCATCTGACCTAGATTACGAGTCTACCTTTGCGCAGATCATCCTTAGAACCAATCATTGTGCACTCTAAAAAAGGGTGTCGTCCTACACCTTTTTGTCCCATATAACGTACCCCAAAGCTTTGGTTCGACGTAGAAGGCACTGACTTCAAACAGACGGCCCCAAGTTTTACGAGGGGCTTGATAACGGTAAGATATACCTAATTAAACAGGTAAAGTATGTATCAAGGACTACAGAAAAAATTACACAGATTTTTCGCAGTAGGGTCAAGCAAACCCAGATTACTTTTTTTTTTTTTTTTGTAGTCAGTAGCGCGCACATTAGCTATTTTAATAAGTGGTACAATTTG
The DNA here is from genome assembly GCF_016920785.2 of Ixodes scapularis. Lineage (NCBI taxonomy): Eukaryota > Metazoa > Arthropoda > Arachnida > Ixodida > Ixodidae > Ixodes > Ixodes scapularis. The sequence continues at coordinate 84,419 of NW_024609923.1, forward strand.
GCGATCAAGCCGCTCGTGAAAGTTGGTACCGTCAATTCGACGTCAGCGCGCTATACGTTGAACTGAAGTTTTGGGTTGTCTTATATGGGACAACGGGTGTAGGTATATAGCCTCTTTTTTGTGAGAGTGCGAGGTACAGTGACTTCCGATGACCAAAAGAATCATCGATCCCGAAATTGTCAGTCGCTCTACTTTCTCAGCTCCACTTTCTCAGAACCTATCTTCATGGCCCCAGCGGCGCTTTCGTGTGTAAACGCTGACGCTATCTTTTTATTCGGCTGGCTCTTTTATTTAACGTAATGAAAATAACTGTGTTTTTTTTTTTTAGCTTATGCCATGGGCCTTGCTCATGAACAAAAAGTAAATGCACTTGTTTGATCGACCGTCCAGACGTCCCTTATGCAAAATGGACTAGCGATATGTACGCAAATCCGGGCAGCGTGACCTCACGTAGCATAGAGTAACTCGACGCACGTCACCCGTGGTGGCACCAATCCCGGGATCCATTGAGGCGTCTCGCTAAATTTACCTGAAAGACGCCAGTTCGAGTCGCTTCCATCGGCACTGTGCCGCTACGACGACGGTGACGCGACGGCTACACAATTCCAAACTCAGCTTTTGTATTCATTTTAATGGAAACAGATTTTACATTAAAATATCCAGGCTCCCGCCAGACGTGAACGGAGCATCCTTTCACCGGAGGCAATTAAGTGCCGTCGGGTCACGTTACCATGTCACGTGGCATCACGTGTAGTCAGGTGACATAACGTAATATATGCGATCATACAACGTCAGGTCACGTGAACGTGAAGTCACCGTGTTACCTGAGACGGCTACGTCAGGGGTTCCTAGGTGAAACGTGACCATCTCGCCATATGATCTTGGCGTACGCTCCATCCGCAACATTACGTCTCGTCTCAAAGTCACCCCCGAATCAAAAGTAAAACAGATTCGCGTTAAACAATTTGTTCATTTCGGTGACACAAAAGTGTCGCTCGAGGGAGAGCGACGCTGCGGTACCGACCTGGATACCACGACCGCCGACAGGATGGGCGGCCAGCCGACGCGTAGCACGTTCCTCGTGCGCTCGTGCCTGTGGGCCACGAGCACCCAGAGGGGCAGCAGGAGCAGCAGCATCGCCAGCAGCCCCGGCGTCACCCAGGGAGAGTCTGCAACAATGGGCCAGTAGTCAGCGGCTATGTTCCAAATCTTACCCAGGTCACCTCTCCTACGTCCGCGGGTAAACGATCCGCGACTCTATTCAGGAACGGCCGGGATAATCATTTGGATACTACGCGGATTGGCTTCGTCTGGGGCAACGGGAAAAAGAAATCAAAGCAGCGAGGGCGGAAAATAGCAGACGCTGTCTTGATGATGGAGAAAGTACTCGAAGCAGGCGCGTAGCCAGGAATTTGTTTCGGGGGTGGGGGGGGGGGGGGGGGGGGGGGATAATTTATTTATTTATTTCAATACAATAAAAAACTTGAAGGCAAAGCACATATTAGTTTTGAAAAAAAGAAATTAGTAACAGCAGTTTTAAACAAATCATCTGCCTGAATTATCGCGATGGAGAAAAAAGTGAAGAAGTTTTGGGAATAAAAGATTGTTGAAATGTGTTCGTGGTACATAGTGGTAGACCTCCTTTATGAGGATGATCAAGACGGGAGGAAACATAGAAAGGTGGTGTGAGGAGACGTTGACTCAGGAATGAGTTAGTGTGAAATATTTTATGGAAGAGACACAAACGGACAACCGTTTGGCGGGAGACAAGTCTAGGCAAAGATAAGTTAGATTTCATTGAGGTGAAACTTGCAGTGCGTTGATAATTATTGAGGATAAAACGAGCGGAATAATTTTCAACAGCGTCTATGGGGCTGTGCTTCTAGACGCTTCTAGGGAACATCTTCTAAGGAACAGCTTCTAGACGCTGTGCCTCGGAACGTATGTATTCCATAGAATACACTTCAGTTACCATAGCGGCCGTCCGGCTCGTCAAACGACGAGAGGCGGGCGAGTCGTGGTGAGTAAAGGGGGGGGGGGGGGGGGGGGGGGTACGGTGGGTACTGCCCGTGCAAGCAGTGTCTATGAGCAGTTCCGTAACTAAGGTAATCTAATAAAGTTGTCCTCGGTAGGTGACGAATAAAATTCGTGGTGTCATCGCACCATGCGAGAGTTTACAGTTATTCGTTCTTGCCGAATTAAATAACAACAAATGAATTAGGTGGCGAGAAATGCGTGGTTGCAAAATGTACGCGCTCAGCAGCAAGGCTATCACCACAATGGCCGCTGATGCGATTTCACAGTTGCGACGTAGAGCACCGCAGCTTCGACTGTGTGTGTGTATATGTGTGCGTGCGTGCGTTTGTGTGTGTGTGCGTGCGTTCGTGCGTGCGTGCGTGTGTGTGTGTTTGCCCACGTGTGTGGGTTTTTATTGTTGCCGCTCGAGCGACGCAACAATTGCGAAATCTCCGGTAAGATTGTGCCGTTATCTAAAACGGTGTTACCCGCCGACGCTGGCGGCCGCCACGCACCTCTCCACGGCAGCAGGTTCGAGCTGATGGTCGACAGCAGCGCCAACGTAGTCAGATCGCCCAGCGAAGCCGCGATGGGCGCAGCCACGTTGTCCGGATTAAGGTGCATCTTGCGCGCCAGCAGGACGATGGTCGTCATGAAGGCCCCTGCGCAAGCAAGCGAACGTCCTGGCCGTTCTGACTGGCGTTCTTATACCGACCTCTGACTCGCCATATCAACGCTTGGCTTACCGCCTGGCTCCCCTTGCTTGCCTGACCATATAACGTCAAACTTTTGCAAAATCGAAGGTTCAACGCCGAAATGTACACTCGGTCTCACAAAACGGCCTCACTGGCGGGAAAGGCTAGGGCGCAAAAAAATAACTGTGTAGAATGTTTTTTTTCTTTTTTTATGGCAGGAAGTGAGTTAGCCCCAGTTGGTGTCTGGTCTCTCAACTGTAGATTTTAAATTCAGCTAATGCAGCACCAATGCTGGCCTGGAGTTATTAACATACATCACTAAGAGGCATCCACGATCCCACCCCGGTACGATGCACATATAAATTAAAACGTTTTGCACCCAGAATTCCTTGGTTTCTTTAGCGCGAGCTTTCCCTTGATGCACGCTAACACACTCGAACACCGATTATTTTTTTTTAAAGTAATATTAGTATTTGGTTACCGATCGCTCCAGAATGCTTTGTAAGCCCTCAGTCATTGAAAGAAAGCGCTTTCATAAACCTCGCCCCCGCGCCTTTGCCAGCACCGAAGCCAAACTGTAAGATTAGAATATAGTGATTCAACATGTAGAAGATAGCGAAGTTAGCTTTTTGTAAAAATGAGGAAAACATTCAGACAGCCTTCGCTGGTCTTGTTTTGTAGGTCAATAATTTTCAAAATTCGCATAAAGCTTTGATTTCTACAAAATAGTTTCCTTCCTTTAAAAAAACACACTTTAGCAAGAAGCTGTTTCCAAGAACAACGTGCAAACTATAACCGCAAAATGGTTCCAAAGTTCCATTGCATATTTTTCGGTTGAGCTTGGAAATCGAGCTGATAAGTCTTTCAAGTCGCTGATGTCGGTCTAATAACCCCAAAAGGAAAACATAAAGAAATAGAAAGCGTGTGCGCACGATAACTTTCTTAACAGTTGCCAAATTTACTAGATTAGCTCAGTTGTGAAACTCCTGCGAAGGCAGCCCCCCCCCCCCCCCCACCCCCCCCCCTTCTCCCCGTCGTTTGAAATGCCACCTAGATTTTCGTTTCAAAACTGTGTTCCATAGAATACGGAGAAATGCAATCTAGACGCTGTGCTTCAAGAAATACGCATTCCATGGAATGCAATGCAGTTACGGTAGCAGCCGTCCTCAAAACGGTGGCCACAGCTTCGCTGACCAACCAAATTCACAACGTGAATTAAAGCCCCAATCTAAAAAAATGAAAGCCGTTTACAACTCCCTGTAACGCCGAATTAGAGCGCAGCTCTTGAGGAGGAGGAGGGAAGGGTACTGAGGGTCACGTGTTCTCGGGGGGGGAGGGGGGGGGTCACGTGTTCTCGGGGGGGAGGGGGGGGGTCACGTGACCTCGGGGGGGGGGGGGGGGTCCGACGCCGCTCAAGCCGGAAACGGGCGCCTAAGAGCTGCGTTCTAAAAAAATTGTTTTCTGCTTACATTATGTTATCTAGTTCGCTCAAAGGGGACGCGGACCCATTTGCCCGTTCCTAAGAGTTTTCTGCAAGGTTCGTAAGTCCAATCGGAATACTATATCGCAGCTGCAATAAAAGCTTTGCAGCTAATATATTGGAGCGACAAAGCCCTCGAACTGGAAAAACAACGATGTCGCCGGGCCAGGAAGTTGAACTGTAAACACCCGGGTATTTACGCTGACGCCCCTTGGCCTAGATCCAGCCCTCCTAGATACCAAGAGTGAGGTGCTAGATTCTTCTACTACACCTAACGGACGCCATCGCGGGACAGAAATCAGACACGTGTACTAAGTCAGAGTTTGGCTGGAACAGGCTAGAAAGCACCGTGACCAGCTAGAAAACACGCACAAGCGCAAACACACACCTGGAAAGCACCACTCGAAGAAATATTACGAAAACCTTATTGGGGCACTCAAGTGGATTCTGAGATTGTCGATACTGATAACCCAACCTGTAAGCTGCAAGCATCCTAAGAAAAAAAAAAGTCACATCAACGATCGTGACACACCCCTCTTTCTGCACCCCTGAGGACACATGAAAGCGCCGTAGGACAGCGTTTTTAAACACTAATTTCTGTATTACGTCCCCTACTCCCAAAGATTTGACGTTTCTTTTGTCAAAATATCACACAACGCGCCTAAAAAGCACAAACTCCAAGAAATCTCCACGCAATTACTATTTTCATTAGTAAAAGTTTATTTATAGCGGTTGTGGGTTCTATGGTCCTATTTGTATCACTCCAAGCCGACTACACGCGCTCACGGGGAAAATGCAAAACAAAGAGCACGGAAACAAAACGCCCCGTGGTACCGCAACGTTGCGCACAGCTAATGCCCAAAGCTCGTGCAGGGCTTTTACACGCGCCCCGGAACAAAAAAAAAAAAAAAAGAAGAAAAGTCACTATGCTCCGTTCACACTTAAGCTGAGACTAGAAGCTCCGCCTTCAGCGCGAGGTCGCCGGCTTTCGCAACGCTGTGGCTGCGCGTGCGTGCTCCTTCACACTTGTGTTAGCGAGGGCAGAAAGCTCGCGCTGAAGGCGGAGCTTCTGGTCTCAGCTTTAGGGTGAACGGAGTAGAACCTAAGCGAGTTGAATGGCTTGTTACTACTTTGTGAACAGACCTTTCGCTAAATTACCAAGGTATCAAAAATAACGCTGGGAACGTAGGTAGCGCGGTGCACGCGTTCACCTTGTTTGTATAAAATATCCCATATAAACAACAAAATTAGACTTTCATTTATGAACGCGAGTGAAAAGTGCAATTTATTTTGAATTATTTTTCTTTAGAACGTTTACTTCTGCAGAAGCAGTACGAGCAGCGCTTGTACTGCACTCGCTCCTTGAGCTGTCTGTATTGAGTATATGACTGACTTTCTTTGGTTTTTGCTCTCGTCTTTTACTTCGCATTTTATCTTTGTGGACGAAAATGAAGACCTGGTGGTAGTTTTTTTAACACACTTTAATAGTATTATTATTGTTATTATTAGAACGCACACTAAGACACCCTGGGCGAAACGAGCATACATGGCTTGCACTGACGTCGTACCGGTGGTCATTGTGAAGAACCTGCCTCTGCCTTCTGCCGCCTATATTACGCACCTCGGAATTTGTTTCCTTCGGAAAGAACAAGTAAAAGCGACCATTGATAAGGTGCAATGACAGTACCTGAAAGTTATGAATTCCTCTTTTCTCTTCACCGCCGCGCAGCCTCCTTTATCTTCATATTTGAATAACAGATAACCTTATCAGGCCTTCTCCACTTCCCGTGACGCAAACTTGTAACCAAAGAGCGGCATACGAGTGCCGTGTCAGCGTTTAGCTGGATCTCTTCTCTTCGCTGACTGCCGCCCATCCAAATGCTGAAGCAGCACTTGTGTCGAATCTTTGCTCTGCGCTGGCCACGTGCGCGACCAAACGCGTCGCTGTGGTCGGCTTTCTACAAGTGGCCAAACGCTCGCTGCCGTGCTTTCATCCATGACCTACTATAATCCTGACCTGCCCACAAAAGAGTGTGCCACTGCGCTCCTTGTAGTACAGTCAGCGGCCGCAGCGTTTCGTCACGCTATGACTTAGCGGCGCTGCCCAAAGGTGTTTTGTTTTTTATAGGGTATCCGCATATGAATCGAAGGCGTGCAAGGCGCGGCGGCGTTATCTGGTCTGCTCTTTTCGCGGGCCACGCAGGATCTCGTCAGTCAGCGGGCGCTTGACAGATTCGTGACTATAGGCACCGGTTGCCAGCAAAGTGGCTATTTACGAGTGATCCGAGAATTCGCCTTATTTTGACCATGGCACGAGAGCAGTCGGGGCTCAAAAACGCCCTTGCGCTTCCGTGCCTGAGAAACGCGCTCTTTCGATCCGAACAAACATGAGAGCAATGCCAGCGATGCGTCCTGTTGCAGTGTACTACCGCAGCCTGCTGGCGCTACGCTACGGCAGGTGTTTTCGAAAATCAGCAGTCGGATATCACGAGTCGCGCGCCGTGCCGACCGTGAGCGCGACAGGCAGACAACGGATCGGAGGAGAGCCACGTGACTGGTGCCCTGCTGTGGCGAGACGCCGAAACAAACCTCTCCTGAGCGAACAAGTGTGTTTCGGGTTCTCGCCGCTGCAAAAGATGTGTGCTGACGTCCAGGTTCCTCGAGAAATGGCTCATTGATGCTCTGTGCTACCATTCCTCGCGCCGTCGTCAAACTTCCAGGCTTTGTGAGTATTCGCGACGAGAGCGATCGAAAGCGTCGCTGTGGTCAGCACACCACAATTGGCCGAATGCTGATTATGACTTCAGCAAATTATTTCTCATGACGGAAATAAGAGGAATATAAGAACTTCAATTTTGACGGTGCTGGCAGTGTTGTTTGAGAGCGCTATGATTTCAGGCTTCCATTACAAACACCATCGAACTTGTTGTTCACAAGGTAATAATGTCACGAAAGGTAACTGAACGAGGGCGCCACCGAAACAGCTATGCACTTGTTAATGACGCCGCGCGATGGTACCGGTACCCTGCTTGCGCGTGCTGCTATCCCGCGGTTCGCGATGGTCGCGCTGGATCTAGAAGTGCGTCCCGTATAAGCACGCGGAGTGCGAGACGCTCTCGTGCCCCGCGCGCTCACTCGCAACACTTTAGTGCACAACAAATACGGAGGAGACGCTTCACGCCGCGGCCCCTTTGTGTAGGAATACACCGCTGCCCTGGCCATAGCGCCACGTTTTCGTGATAAAGAGGCGGCACGTGTAACTACCCAGAACGGTGGAGCGCTCGATATACCTACCCCTCTAGCAATACCACTTAGAACGCAAGGCCTCTGCGTTTCCTCCTCTAAATGTCATCACTAGTAGACCCAATCAGCGCCCCCTAGGTAGCCCGGATGAGCACCGTCGTCTGCTACATCGCCTGCTCCGTCACCTGCTTCACCTGCTCCATCACCTGCTTCAGTGGTTTGTGCAGCAGATAAGGAAACAGATGCTCACGCCGAGCGTCTGTTGCTGTAGCATACGATGAAGCTAGACGTCCACTTGGAGCGTCAAATGCATGAGTGAAAATGCCTTACTGCCGTGCGCAGAGCTGTAAAGCCTTTCGCCGGACGCTGGCAATGGACGCATTTTTGAGGGCGCTGTTTATACTCCGTTTAAGGTGTTTCACATGCAGCAATTTTGGCCCTAGAGTGGCGCGATTTCTGCCGTCGCGGCGCTCGTGCCGCTGAACCGCTGCGGCTGGCCAGAGCGCCACGACGGCAGAAATCGCGCCGCTCTGGGGCCAAAATCGCTGCATGTGAAACCACGGCCGGACTGGAAGCGCGCTCTCTCTTTCTCTTCTTAAGGCCTTTGCAATCGGCCGGGGGTCAATGGCATTTTTTCTCCGTATGTAGTTCACTTGCTTTCCGCCAGGGGCGCAACCACCTCACCCCACTTCACCCCACTCGGAGAGTCCCTTCGAACTGCTTTGCGCTGGTGTTCGAGTTTCGTAGGTTGTTGTTTTGGTAACGGTTTATTGAACTTCTCTCCGATTTAAGTCACTCTACCAACAGGCAGTGTCGTCAGCAAACTGCGTTCCCCTGTGATATTGACGGGACCTTTGTACTTGTCTGACCCCCCGCACGCCGTTGTTCCGAAAGCGCGGTCATGGTCTGCTGCTGCGTTCCAGTCTGTCAGTCAAAGTCTAGAGTAGCTGACCGACTTCATGTGCGGCCTATGAAATGTTGATGCAGACCACGGCAATAGATAGATTGGGCCTGCTTATATTTCACGAGAGTGTACGAATTCTTTATCATTTAAAGTTCCTCCACGTAGAAGGGGCCGTCTCCTCCTGTTCTTGAGTTGCAACAGAAGTCCTGGAGGTATAAGACGAGTATAGGTTTTCCGCAACTGCATTCGCTACTACTTTACTACTACTTTTACTTTTTACTCCCGAATCTCTCGGAGACGTGCGTCAAATATTCACCGCTTTGGGCGTATGAGAAGCGCATTAGATAGTGGCTGAGGGTCTAAACGTAAGGATCAGGTGTCAAAGGCTATAAAAATCTCTACCGCAAGTTGCGACAGCGCTGAGATACACGGTCAGACGCTCTCTGAGCAAACGGCAAAGGTTGGCAAAGGGGTGAGGTGACAGCGCCCCCCGTGAATTGCGCGGGAGGTGGCGATTGCCCCAATTACAAAGGCCGTAAGAAGAGAAAGAGAGCGCGCTTTCAGTCCGGCCATGGTGAAACACGCTTTAAACAGATAATGCAGCCGACGCCACCAGCACAAGAGCTCGAGGTCGCTGCTTTGGAGCGTTCTTCCGCAGAACGAGCACGCGCGCTAGAAATGCACGTCTCAAAGCCAGGAGCGCGTGCTAGCTCGCGCTCTTGGCCGAGGGAGGTTTCGCACGTTGCAAATAAACTGGAAGCTCGCTATGAGCTCGCGCTCAGCAGTCGCGCACATAGCTGTGGCCGCCAGTGAATGCGACGTAGTTGTGACGCGGCCCATAGTCTCGTCAAGCTTCAGCCTGTTTGCTGCTTCGGGCGAGTCGGGGATCTACTAACCAATTTACGTCATACGCAGGCCTTTTCGTCTATGTGGTATTGCCTCTAGACGCTTTAAACACGCGCCAGATTGAGCTGCCGACCTTCCCTTGTCCCGCCGACATGCCGAGCCCCTGAAGCGGTCGTTGACGAGTCTCCACAAAAGCTTATGCTAGGGAAAAGGACACAGTACCACCTTAAGTGGGAATAACCTGTCCTGCTGTGGTAATTATGAAGTGAATTCGAACATATTAAGAGGAAACAAGAGTGAAGGTTGGTTATAGCGGCGTCCATGCACAGCTGCCTAAAAACGTCTATTGGCGATGTGAGCGATCGAAAGGATATGGCCTCAGTAAAGCATTTCTCATCGGCGGAAAGCAAGAGTAATGTAAGAACTTTAATGTTGACGGTGTTGGGAGTGTTGCTTTGATAGCGCAATTATATCGAGCTTCCACCATGCTAATTACAAACACCACCGAACTTGTTGTTCGCAAGGTGAAACCATCACGAGAGGGAACCATAGGAGGGCGCCACCAAAACATCTCGCCACCGACCGCCACCAACCGCCACCGTATTTGGGTCGCAGAGAAGCTAAAGCCCCTTCATGTCTTAAAAGTAGCGCGAGATGCGTCGATAAGTGAGGCATGTGCAACGTGCAGCCTTGGGGAAGATCATGGCTGCACAGTGCAGCACTGAGCTAGATTAAACGTTGGCTAGATTTCAGACGCCATGTTCTTTCCAGAGGTGGCGTGCCGCACGTGTGTCGAGCAGTTCCACTTTCAAGGAATGGCGCCACTTTTTCCCAGGACTTTAAGAAAAGCTAAAGTTCCTGTGTAGGCTCCCCATGGGAGCCAGAGTTGCGCGTTCATCCCCGTAGCGCCGGCGTTCCTGCACGGCGTTTGGAGTCTGCTCCTCACGTGACTAAATTCGGCAAATAGCGGTGCCGCGCGTTCGAGGCGCGCGGCGCGCTCAAAAGCACGGGAATGTAAGCCGGGGCGAGTGCAACGTCTACTTTCCTGCACGGCATTTGAGTCTGCTTCTCACGTGATTTAATCGCGGCGAATAGCGGCGCGACGGCACGTGGAGCTCTGGCGCCCGTACCGCTTATTCACACTGGGAGCGGATCCGCGTTCGCAAAGCGGTTGCGAACGCGGTTGTATAAAGATCCAGTGCAATTGCACGCGCACTCGATGACATCAAGTGCGCGTGTAATTCTACTGGATCTTTCTACAACCGCATTCGCAACCGCTCTGCGGACGCGGATCCGCTTCCAGTGTGAATGAGCGGGTAGTGAGCCTATACATTAACTCTAAGAAAAACCTTTGCTGAGCACCCCCAACGGCAATGCGAAGCACTTCATCGGCGACAGCATCTCCCATAGGGCGCCATTCTGTGGGCGGGTCAGGGGATTACACTAAATCGTGTTTCATCGACAGAAAAAAAAAGCCTTGTCAGGTTTACAGTTTCGATCGTGTTGCTTATCCAAATGGTATAGACTGAAGCGTCTAGAAGGAAGTTTATAGACTTCAAATAGCGAGACTACAGGCTTTATATAGCCAGATTTTCGGTCCATAACGTGTTCACTTTAAGAAGTGGTTTCAAATAGTGAGACCCTTTTAAAAAATCCATAAAGCCATTGCTGTCGCCATTGCTTGGACAGGTAGCGCGTGAGAAAATCCGAGTCTTTACCGAACGCTGACGCGGACATCATGTCCCATGCATGCATGCTCAGAGTTTATGATTAATTAATGGCGTACAGGCGTTGGCGCTGATGTTTTTAAGCGGGTTTTATTTAACTATGTTGGGATGCAAATGGCGTACTCGTCCTCTCATCGCAAACAAGAGAATTCCTGGAGAGAACACAGAGGGATGCGGAAAGAATGGCCTTGGCAGTCCTGGAACAGCACTCAACGGTGGTGTCCTGGGGTACCTAGGCTGGTCATCCTTCGGAGCCAGAGAAGCCAGCGCAAAATCACTGTACGAGAGGAGAGTGCACAAACTCCCGGATGGGAATTGGGCCCACTGCACCCTGCGCTATATGATATACCAGGAAAAAGGCACCAAATGGGTGCACCGCCTCCGAAGGCTACGGGACCGCTATGGGTTCGAACCGATCTGGCTGGAGTCAGCGGGCGAGAACGGGGTTGGCCCAGCGGCAATCAGAAAGGGCATCTGATTAGTGGAGACGGAGAGATGGAGAGCGGGAGCGGCGGTGAAGCCATCCTTCGCGATGTACTACGCAGAGAAGGAGGCCATACGGAAAGAGCCCTGGTACGACAACTCGACAGGCAGTGGACTCCTCGCAGAGGCCCGCATGGGGACATTATGGACCCGGGTGTGGAGATCTAGGTTTACGGAGGGACAAGGGAGGACGGAGCACCTGGTGCTGCAGTGCCGGCACATTGTACCTGTCCCTTGTACGACGGTGCTACCAGTAGCACTGAGTTTCCGAATCGGTGCAGAGCAGGGAGAGGAAGAACAAAAGAACGTTCGATCGGCGGTAGACGTGACGAAAAGGCGTCTGGAAGTGTGGTGGAGAGAGGCACATCGGTGGAGGGAGTGCAACCGACTACCGGAACACCAAGCGGAAGCGGAAGTCGCGGGAGGCGCGACTGACTAGGTCAACATTACTGTTGATCATCCTATGCAAAGGAGAGAGCCGCAGACTCCAGTCCAATCCAATCCAACGACTGGACACGGATATCAAAAGTTATTACTTTATTGTTCCAACAAAATTTTAATTTTCTGCGCGTGATTGTCATCGCTCGCAGTTGTTTTTGGAGGAGAAATAGATTATGCCGACCACGTGACCAAACTGTCTCCTCAACCTTCTCAAGAGTTAGAAGAGGCATTGATGTGCGACTAAAAAGAATGATTGTAAAGCTCCAGCAACGTGCTTTGCTTAATTTATGTATTCAATTTTATGCGTTCAATGTATCGATGGGAACAGACAATAAGTATGTGCTGACCAGACAAAAGAAAAGTAATAGTTTAAATCTCGGCTTCCCGAATTTGTTATTTGAAACACTAATCCGTAATCCATGTTCGCTCGCATTCATGTTGCTCACGTGTGCATACTAAAGTGGTCTTTGTTAAAAATTTTCGCTCTTACGACAAGTGCGACACATCACAGTTCACTGTATTTCTGTTGGCTTCCTGTATTCCGCTGACAGTCCTTGGACTCTAATATGAAGGCTGTCGCAGAGGCATAAATCCGGTGCCCAGAGTTCTTTGCTGAAACCCACGTTGTAGAGCAAGCGTCCTGGATGATCTTACAGCGTCGTGAAGTCGGGTATGTAATATACTTTGTTTTATTCTACGACTGAAGAACGAACAGAATTTACAAATAGGGGCATCGATATTCGTTGTTTTTCTTTGCTACGCGTCGGTGTTAACCCAGTTTCGACCACGACACCTCTAAACGTTTCAGAAAATCTCACCCTTTCTTGAAACCTTATATTGAACCTTGGCGATTCAGAATAGCAAATAGCAGGGCAGACCCCGGAACGCTAGGCGGAGCAGATAAGAGAACGAGCTCTAGAAAAAAAAAAAAATCTGGTAATTTTCAAAGCTGACAGTTGAGGAAGACTTGTTGTTAGGCTAGTTGGTTCGTGGTATTGAGTAGACTTGAACGCGCAAACGCAGAGGACGAGCACGAAAGAGCGCTTGTCTTTGTCCACTCCTTCGTGTTCGTCCTCGGTGTTTGCGCATACAAGCCTACTCACTACCCGACAGTTCAGCGAATGCCACACGCTTGCTGGATCAATCAACCGCTGGCGTTGCAATACACATGCGCGTCCGTTGCCGACAGGTAAGCATAAAAGAGAGCAGTCACGTGCTCCAAAGCTGGTGCGCGCTACTGATCTGTAGGGTATGACCCTCCGCTCCAGCAACAGACAAAAGAAAAGCTGAATTCTGCGTCGACTCCGTGTACCTGGCGTATGACCGAGACAGACTTTGTTTTGGAGAAGGTTTGAAAATGAAGTGCTCTTAGGATGCCAGGTTAACATTTTAAAGTGATAGCCTCAACGGCGACACTTTGTAGAGATGTCGAGCTGGTGGGCGTTTGTCGCCGCTATGGGAGAAAACCTTTCTTTCCTCCCCTTTTGGTGCTGGGAGAGGGAAGGAGGAATTCTTCACTCCTCTCTTTGGTGTGAGGAGGGGGAAGGCGGATATTTTCGTCGGCCGCGAAGCTCGAAGGGAGAAGAGAGGGGAGCCCCGGTGTCCCGCTACTAAAGACGCCCCGAAGGGAGAATCTTCCTCTCACCTGCTTCAAACAAACAGTTGTTTCCAAACATTCCTCGCGTTATTCGAAATCCCACTTTGGTAGTATCCAGTTGCTACGCGTAATGTTGAACAGATCACGGTCGTCAGTGGCATCCGCAACGCCAGCCACGACGGCTACGAGAATTAACCACGTCGCAGCTCCGTCTTCAAGACGTGATGGCAGCATTTCACCCGCATTGCGCGACCCTGCTACAGCTATCACTTTCATTTCTTCGCATATTGTTGGGAAAAAATACGAGTTTTTATTTTTACGAGAAGAATTATCAACTCGCAGTGTCATTCATGTCTGCAACGGGAACTCCTTTCACAGCTCTTATGCCTTTTATGTTGCATTAATTAGCAGTATAAAGACTGAATATATTACTACAGCACAGATATGTGTTTATGTTCGCTCCTACTCAAAGCACACTTGGAGAGTTAAACCGCTTCTATAAAATATCTAATTTTGTTTATGACAGTCATCACCGAACATCTCATATATTTTGTTGACTTGTAACGTTATAGCTATCGGAGCATTGTACATTGAATGTTGCATTTTATGATAACTTGCACTCGCGCCTCTGTCGGCTGAGGGAAATCAAATAACTAGATACTGTCATATTTCGGTAATTAATTCCCTTACAAAAAAATGTACTTACACCCAGCGACGCTCTATTGTAATATCTGACTAGAACGACCACAGGGTTTGACTAGCATCGGCCTATGATGCTAACATCCTAACATCGGCCCAGGAGTCCCCTATAAAAAATTGGCCTAGAAACGTCCTAGGTCTACAGACATTGTATAGTCTGCTATGGACATCCTAGATACGAGCGTCATACTAAACTTAAGATTTTTCTACCATTGTCAATTGCCAAACGAAACATGTCTGCCAGCAGACATTGCATCCCCTAAAATTCCTGTGGGACTGAAACGTGCAAACGTACTATATAAATAAAATTGAAATGCTTTTTTTTTCTGCCGCATGACATCATGATGTTGAATATTTCGCATCATTTTGTGCGTATCTTTTTCTTTCTTCAGGTATTTGTTGGAAATAATTAGAGTGGAATATGCAATCTCGGGGCCCTGGTAAGGTATGGAAAATAAAAAAAAATTAAAATAGTCACTCAATCTGCTGACGCCATGATTCACAAGACTGAATCTTAAGAAAAGAAAACGGATGTAACGACTAAAATCTTTGACTTGAATGCGGTTAAGATAGCCTTCTGCCATTTTTTTCAATGCGAAAGCATTCACTGTCTCATGGAGCGAGCTGACGTCATCCGTTTGAAGCGCGAAAACGACACCTAGTTTCCTTCGGTTCTATTGGCTGTCGCGCGTCGACGGGGCTCCCCTCCCATTGGCCGCTGCTCTCGTCAGTTTCCGCGACCGCTCACCCCATGGCGCTGCGTGTCCATCAGCGCGGCGTTAACACGGAGCGTCCAAGGTCACCATGCCCAGGGGAGCACACGCGCTGACCGGCAACAAAAAAGTACGCAGCAGACGAAAAAGGGAGCGGACGAGTGGCTTGCATGCTCTCGGATTCACAGCCCATAAGGAATGCTTAGGTGTACCTAAATCTTTCTTTCTTTTTTTTCCTTTAACTTTGTAATTGTCGCGTTATGAGATGGTCAGGCGGACGCAACACTTTACAAGGCTTCCTTCAATTCCACTTGACTTCTCCGGAAAATCCCAGGAGACCTCGCAACTATCCCAGATTGCACTTTCACGGCAAAGGGAATTGTGGGGCTTTCCGGATGTATACGTGCGAAGCCGACTAGGGCGATGATTCGTTTGAGCCTTTGTGAGCTCAAAACACACACACACACACACACACACACACACAAATAACTTAATCACATGTTTTGTTTTGCTTTCCTTCCGCCTTCATGGCCTCCTGATTCACAAAATGTTCAACTTCGTATCCCATTCTGGTGTGATCATTCACGTGTCATGCATCAAATTATCATATTCAAGCAGGCGGCGTGGACGACACATCGTTTCGGAATTGTGTATTGGAATTTCTTAATCTTTACCACGTGTCGCCTACCTCATTACAGATAACTGACTCAGAAAGCAAAGCACTGTCGTATCTGTCAAGGCAGTTCAGTGAATGACAAGGTCTCAAGGACATCTCGACCCTAAAAATGCACGCGCTTCGAGACTCAAACCGTAAAACGACATGCGCGCGACATAAGATGTAGTGCGCACTTTCTTGACGAAACGTTGGGTGGAATTACACATTTACTAGCCTTTATGTTAAGTCATACTATATCATATTGATACCTTAAGGAACCTCTAAGTACGACCGCAGTCAGAAAGAACAAGGCAGGAAGTATTCAGGTTCTCGAGAGCATTTCTATCAATCGTGTTTCTACACGGGGCATTCACGCGGCTCCATATTTAATGGCGGCTTTCACAGCGCAGGTTCAGAACAGGCCCCCCACTTTCCCCGGATCTTATCTTATAAGAACTACTACATCGGTGGTGTAAAATGCAGATTGCGGAAGTGCTGTGGATGCTCATCCTAGGCTCACGTTCAGTAGCTATGGACTTGACCATGGCCGCCAGTGATAGGGTGTCCCCCCCCCCCCCCCCCCCCCCCCAAAAGAAAAAAAAAATTTACAGCTTTGTTATTTTTAACCGTAAAATTAAGCTACGCATCAATGAACGCTCATTGTTCACTAGGTAGCGCTAGGAATCCGAACCAGATTCCGAAGTTTCAGCACGAACCGCTATTTTATTCAGAAGTAATAAGTGACTTTCTGAAAATTTCAACAGGAAAATAGGGCCCAATTTTACCCGTTTTCGGTTTCTGGCGCCCCATAGAGCTCCATGTATTCGAGAACCCAGTCGGCCACCATTTTCTTACAAAAATGTTCAGAAAATCATTTTAAACTTTTGAATAAAATGTCGGTTCGTGCTTTGGGCGAAGCATGAGCGTACGACGATGCGTAGATTATTTTTGGGACGAAAAAAACCCTATACACTTTTTTTTTCGGGGACATGCTGCATTTAGTATTGACAGCCACGAGCCCTTTTTATATTAAGTTACTTTATACTAGATATATAGTACTTTTACTCGCTTATGTATACAGTAGGCAGGTTAAACACATTTCTTTACCTTATCGCTCTGGCGAAAAATGCCGAGTAATTGGGCTCTAGACACAGGCACGGCGTCAATAATTCACAGAAAAGTATTAAGGTGAATTCACACTGACGTACCAATCACAACCGCGAAATTGATTCGTTCGTTTTCATCACGAAATGCGCGTAAAAGTATACTGTACCTTTAAGCAAACCGGGTTCGCAACCGCTTTGCGAACGCGGTTCAACCGCCAGTGTGATTACGGCGTTAGTGCGCATACTGAGAACTCGCTCCCCAGACCAGTAGCCAAAAACATAGCCCATAAGGCGACTTTCGGGAGGGTCTATTAACAGCAGAATGTGAAATTTATTAAATGCAGCTAGAATTAACATACAGAACAACGTACCTAAAAGCAGGCTAGCCACGTTGGCGGCAGCCAGACCGCAAGCGCACAACATGGAGGCGTAAAGCGGCGTCACCCGAGCGGGATCTCGGGTCAAGCCCTTGGCCAGGGCAAGGCAGCAGGCCGTGAGCGCCACCACGGTAGACTGGCACTAGGACGAGGAATCTCAGATCACGGTCACCCAGAGTCCAAGATCTCATCCAAAGCCATATATGGTTCTGACCTCACCTGAAGCAGCGCAATGTTGGCAACCGCCTGGCGCAACTGGTCTCGGAAAGCGTCCAGTTGACCGAGGTTGACCTGCACGAAAGGATGAAGCAAGACCGTCAGAAGCCTCCACGGATGTACGGCGCGCCTCTCCCGACTAACTTGGCCCGCTCGGCGTGCGGCCATTTTACGCTCGCTCTTGAGGATCTGCGAGGAAAAGCAGCGGGTGACGCCCGCGGTCGAAGGTCCGCACGGCTACCTGAGTGCTGAGCCGTGCCACCAGCGTCATCTCCAGGTTCCCGTTGAGGCCCAGCAAGGGTGGGATGAGCACAAAGAGCTCCCGGTAGGTCGAGTACACGGGCCAGTCCTTGACGCGGTCCAGGAGCAGGCTGGCGGCCACGGAGCCCATTCCGGCCAGCAGGAAGGGCACGAACACCTGGGCGCAGGTCGAGCAGCACGGCTCACCGGGCAAGTCGGTCTCCCGCCTGGCCAGGATCTCCCTGCTGCCGCCGTGGCAGTCTCCGGCGGCCGGTTCCCCGGCCTGCGGCTCCGGGACCGGGCTCTTAGCCGCAGGATCCTTGTTACACCCGTCGCGAGACTCGATCCTGTGGTGGGAAATGCTGCCGTCAGCGCCGCCACCAGACTGAGGGTTCGGGCTCACCGCAGCACTGCACTCTTGTCCTCGCTGACGCGCGGCTCCTGGCCAGCTCCGCCTCTGTGGTCTCCGCAGTCGGCCGTCATGGCGCCTCGTTGTCGGCGGCCTCCGATGGAAATCGTGCGACGCCAGCTCGGTCTGCGGTCTCCGACTCTGGATGCCAAGCTGACTTGGGCCCAAGGGGCGCGCGCTGAACAGCGCCTTCCGGCAGCAGCCCGCGGGCTCGGACCTCTTCTTCTTCGACGAGGCTAGGCACCGGTGCCGCCGGGGCTGGACCCTCTGCGATCCAGGGCCCGGGCGGAGGAGAGCTGTGTGCTGCCGTAGCGGTGCCTGAGGACGGGCGACTTCTAGACGGACTCACGAGTCGTCGGAACTTCACGCAAGGACCCGCGATAAGCGGCGTCGTGAGCGGTACTGTCGCACCGACAACACGCGCCCGAGATAAGCGCCAAGGTCCACGCTGGACCCGCGCCGCTACCCGAGGTTCTTGCGTCACTCAATGGCGGTGTCTGCTGCGTGGACGCCTCGCCCTGCAACGACAATGATGACGCCGCGTTGAGGTGAAGCCACGCGAGGCGGCTCCGGGAACCGCGCTGCGACGCGCTGGCCTTAACTTAATCTGACGATCCGCGTAAGCAAGGCAAACACGGCGGCACAAACAGTCATTTCTTTTTCTTTTTGCCAACCTTTGCTTGACTGTTTTCAGAAAGCGCGTGTAACACCATTTTGTCGTTTTTCTTTTGTGGCGTCGCGTGGGGACCGGTTTTTACGGATTGTTCACACGAGGGAGAAATCCCGGGGATTTCTCCCCGGCGCGCCCGCATCATGAGACAAAAACGTGAGGCTTTTGCACATCGCAAAGCCTGACGTTTTTGTCGCGGGATACGCGTGCCGTGGAGAAATCCCCGGGATTTTTCTCTCGTGTGAATACCTACCTCCGGCACCAAAGAATGCTGGTTGAGAGTAGAGATTGTCGGTGCTTCGTTTGGCTAGACCAACTTTCATGGGACGCTGTTGGCCCACATAATATAAACACATGTTTCGAACCGTGCAGTCTCCAGCAGTAATTGTTAGGGCGTTGTGTGCATGTTTATACAGCAGGAAGTTGGTCAGCCCCAATGGTCGACTGGCGTCTCAGCTGTTAGTGCGTCGGGTGTCTCATGAATATGTCTCTCTCTTTAAAGCCTGTCGGGGTGACATTAAAATGACCCCGAAATAAATTTTGGGCGGAGATAAACGGGGATAAAATGCATCCGTGGTGCCCCAGCGCGTCAGCTGAACGCAGTTCAAGCATCGGAGCATTTGACGCACGTGTTGCGTCACTCAGACGTTTGTGCTCGTCAACAGTGAACCCGTGTAAGAATATTTGGATGCTCGTTCGTGTCCATTGCGTGCCGTGGCAGCACTTATCATCACTTTTGAATGACAAGTTTCACGGTATGCTGCAAAAAGCATGCAAGGTGGAAGCTTGGAGTCATCGCGTCCGGTGCCCCAGCACGTGTTTTCTCTTTTGAGTTAAGGATTGACACTAAAACGTTAAAACATAACAATTCGTTTTAAAGTGTCGATGAAGACGATTTGCAAGTTCAGTTAAACAGTTTAAATAGATGTCAGGTGTTTTCCGGTAATGCTGACGATGTTTTGTTCCGAAGTTGCGCTTGCGCGCCGCACATATGAATTAAAGGGGGAGGCCCCACGGCGGCCATGAAAAGTGACGATATTAGCTGGTGTTTGAATCGCCCTTTAACGATTGCTTGCTTCCTGAAAATATTTATTATATACGACTTTATAGAAGCGTAATTTGTCTTCGTTTTGATATAAAGTAAATTGGAATAAATTAGAACTTAAGCTCGGTTGGAACAGGTGGAATGTCATATTTTCGGCCGTACATGGTTTACTTATACAAATAAGCAGAGTTTAGGGCGAGATAGATAAGTTTCAAATTTTTAGGATATGTAGATAAAGAGTATGCCTTGCATTTTGAGGCCCTTTTTTTCATTTTCCTTTTAGCTTCTTAGCTACATACCTTTCAAGATAAGCTTCATAGGGGGAAATTCACGATCAATTTCCACGACAACAGCTGGGTTTTTACGCCTGGAAGTTGTACCAGTTAATGATGGACATAGGTTTTATATATGTGCCGAAATTCATGAAG
The DNA here is from genome assembly GCF_016920785.2 of Ixodes scapularis. Taxonomy (NCBI): domain Eukaryota; kingdom Metazoa; phylum Arthropoda; class Arachnida; order Ixodida; family Ixodidae; genus Ixodes; species Ixodes scapularis. The sequence goes on from NW_024609923.1 coordinate 104,409, forward strand.
GGTATTACTCCAGGATTGTTGTAATACTTGCATGAATACAAAAGAATAGCGAACATTGGCATAGGCCGTTTCGCAGTAGAAATGCACCGACGTTAGGTGTCAACACAGTGTATTCGAACTTCTGGCAGACAAGGTTCAAGATATGCTCGTTTTCCTATCGTGGCCCTTTTTTTAAACTTTTCGCGTTTAAAATTTCTGATAAAATGTTTAAAAAAGCAGCCAAATTGCGTCCTCTTTAGTCACAAAAATAGGTAATTTTAACATGCATTTTACCATTTGACAGAAAATGCTGCTTCAAACAACAGAGATTACTACTGCATATAAAATTAGCACCTTGCGTAAATATATAAATAAAACAGCGCAAACGAACACAAGTACAAGTAGAAGGGACGCAGACACAGCGCTGCCCCACGACTTACTTTCTTTTTCATCTTCTTAAAACACAACAAAGACAAAGAAATAAAAAGAGAAGAAGAATTCAGCACGTAGGACAACTTCACTCTCATGTGCCATCCGAAGAATTTTTAACAAAGTATACCATTACAAATAACAAATGAAAAAAGAAAAGTAAATAGTAGAGAAATATACAACTATACATTATTCCACCTAAGGTCTGAGCAAAGCCAAAACTTCAGATTCCAGTAAAAGTTGCCCAATTTTGTTAAAATCAACCATAAACATAATAGTAGGCTCTTTAGAAGTTTCCATGACAGCGTGTGCCATTTGTTGAGTTGTGACCAAAATTGATCTACATGTTCAGGAAAAATTCTAGGGTGCCGCTGATTATGTCACTAATATAATAGAGGTATTATAATATACGTTAGAGGTTCAACTGGCGCTAACGTGCGATCTGAAATTGAAGCAGACAGAAACCAGTCTGAAATTGGCTTCCGGTAACGCATTTATTTATGGAAATAGTGAGTGAAATTTCTCTCTGCTCTTGATCATAAGACCACATATCACGAATATTTAGTCCGTACTAGATAGCTTGGATCATATCTCAGTCACGCCGATAAAAATATCGATCAGTTACTGCGTTTTTATTTCACATTCACGTGCATGAAAACGGTGGTAATATGGTTTCGTCAGACTTGTACGTAACTTAAATACTCTACTCCAAGTTACTGTACCTTAAATACTTTTGTGAGTAATTTGGTATGTTGCAAATACTTTCGAACGTCAGTATTTAGTACTCTAAGTTAAATACTTTTTTCAACTAACTTGTACTCATTTGAAAGTTACTTTTAAGTTACTTTCTATTTTTTTTTTTATTTCTTTAAAGGCGGGAAGCTTGGAAAATATTGAACTCCAATTATTTTGGCGCCTGCCATTGCAGATACATTTCGTGCCAGGTAATACAGTGCACCTTCGTGCTTCTGTTGGAAGAGGTGACACGGAGAAGCAGGTGTCGCAGCCTCAAGCTGAGCGGACGCGTGTCGTTTCTTCTAACTGGGCAAAACGTCAAAGCACATTTTTTTACAATTTGTTAGTGGTCAAGCGCAAAAGCAACAGAGATTCCGAAGCAGAAGGGTATGCGGGTGAAAGCATAATATGTGTACAAGGCTACAAGCCAGAGGGAGGGCACTTGTGTCGGAGAGAGGGTGGGTTCTACAAGTTTCTGGTAAGAGTCGACAGTAAACCGGAGTTTATCTTTCTATGTTATGGAGTGAAAGCATATAAAAGAAAGCCTTCCAGCTTCAGAAATGCCTTTGCATCCGCACGCAGTTGCACACACCGCTCGTTCGTTTCACTAGGCTCTCTTCGCACACAAGACTCGTAAGACGCGACTACATGGCTCCGATCCAGCGGCCCATCGCTCGCGGCGTACGCAGCATTGTCTTCGGTAGCACGAATGACCGCCGGCGCCCACCACAACAGTGTTGTCAGATGGCTGAACCAGAAAGTCCCCACGTCCGCGCCAAAAAGTCCCTGTTTGACCCTACCAGCGTGTGCAAATGTCCCTACGGTTGTCTCCAGAGGGGAAAAATAGTTTTATTTTATTTATTATGATTATTTGAGTGAGCCTGCCTTCTGTACCTCTCCGCGAGCGCGTTACAACTGATTAATTAGCTATTTCCTGTTTTACAAACACGAGATTGAATATATGAAAGGAAAAATACAAGTTAATCCAGGTATTCAGTATAACAAATTAAGAACTTTTGTGTTTATTGCATAGCATACAACAGTCACTAAAACTTAAAGAGCACTTTTTAATAACACCCTGGTTATTAGGACCTTACGTTAACGAACATTTGCAACAATCGCCTGCGCGCTGCCATCTTTGTATGCTGTGCTGTGGAGCGCCTTCTGAGCATGCGCTATTGCTCTGCTCTGCGGTATGAAAGACGCTGCGCATGCGTCCACAGCTCAGTGACTCTGCATTTTTCACCCTGGCGATAAGCGATGGAAAGATCTATAGACCCATTTTTTTCAGGGACTGTCCGCTCCACAATTGGTAGGTTGGCGCAATCTGATGGCACAGGTATTCTCCAAGCTGAGCTCAATAGCACATCCCACGAGGCATAATCAAGACGATAGGTTCGAACGAAGACGATAATCATGACGATAGGTGACCTCGCGAGCCGAGCGCCGCGTCTCCAATAAACGCTTCCACTGAGGCAAACATTTGGATTACCGTAACTCGAGCGAGCGTAGCAAGTGCAACTCGATGCTCCGGGGCCAGGACTCCCGTTCGGGCTCAAGTGCACCTACAATAAGCAACCCCCCCCCCCCCCCCCCCCCCACAAAAAAAAAAAAAGGAAAGCCGTCTCTATTAGAGTGCCTACATACACACGCGCACTCTTGCTTGAGTGGTGACATCTCAGCCATTTTTCCGCCCAGTCGTTTCTTTATGCATCTTTAAGTGCGCGCAATCCGGTGACACTCAGCTCGAGCGCTTAGCTTTGGCAAATGCATAGACGCCATTTTACCGCCCAAGTCACGCACCGAGTGCGCGAGAGCGTCACGCACTGGCATATTCAGGGCAACAAGGGATGTCTCCACCCTGAGACAGACAGACATGTAGGCACCCTAGTCTCTATGTTTCTACAGCGTAAAAAAAAACGCGATTTTTTTCTGACTTTGGTTGTGCTTGACAGTGAATTGCAGAGAAAATTGTAACTTGAGAGTATCTTGAAAGTAAAGAGTTACTTTTTGGGAGTATTTTGTACTTTACTCAATTTACAAATTTGAGTATTTAGTACTCTACTCAGTTACTGTTTTTCGTGGTACTCAATAACTTAACTTAAATACTTTTAGCGAGTATCTTGTGCAAGCCTGGCGTACATGCATTTATTTACTGTCCGACACTGTTTGTGCGAACAGGGCAACGGCGCTTTTCTGCAAGGGGGGGTGGGGGGGGGGGGGGGGGGGCGCTCGTGCTAAAGCAACGACGAAATTCTCGAAAATCAAGATAGACATCAAGAACTACGCACGAACTTAGTCAGTACCTGGCTGTAAATGGACAACGATTGAAATTAAGTATAACCAAGTAAGGAGTGCGATTTGCAAGAAATTGTATTCGTTTTATTCACTCTGGTGCTCATGTATGGGCATTAAGGTAAGTTTACACCCATCTTGTTTTAATGTCCTGTTCGGAAGCCTTATTTTGCCAAAACTAGACCACATCACTTGTTTGGAACAACCTCAGCGCCACTGCTGCGACGACGTTAGAGGGAGTTAAAAAAGATCCACGAGAACGTTTCACGCTACACAGAACTTGTCTCAGCCCTTTTCTTTATAGAATGTGCCTAATTTTTTTTCGGTTTCACCGAGTTTAATCTAAACGAGGTGCTGGTGATCTAATATTTTTTACCAACCCTAGTGAAAAAGCCATTTGTATGAGAAATTTCTTGTGTCCAATAAACTCATATGAATAATACAAGATGTATAAGCACAATATAAGATATAAAAGAACCATATAAAACTATATAAGAAACTTCTCACAAGTTTCTTATATGGTTCTTTGATGTTCTTATATATCTTGTATGATTATACAGGGTGTTTTTGTTTATTATTTTACAATTGTTTAAAAAAATCCGCGAAAGCTGCGCTTATGCGGTTTTTGCAGGTGAGTTATACGTCCAGGGGGTCATAGCATAGGGAGAGGGTCACAACTGTCAGTCGGCTAATTATGTAAAATTTGTTAGTTAACTTTTTAATGATTACAAATATACATATAGTTCCAATTCGTAACTTGGTGAGCATCATCGAAAACCATTAAAGCACCTATTTTTAGGATAATATAATGCCGGGGCAGCATTTCACGGCGTTCTGTAAAAACGTTCCATTTGGACGCGTTTCTAGCTTTCGGTTTCTTATCGGAGCGCATCTACGCGCCCGCGGTCCTGCTCGATCCCCAGTGGCAAAGATGTGCAAAACACGTGCGCCCCACTTCCCCCCATTCTACGAGGGAGGCGAGGGGGTGGCTTCGCGCCGCGACCACCGGGGAGCAGGACCGCGGATCAAAGCTGCGCTCGCATAGGAAACCGAAATCTAGAAACACGTCCAAATGGAGCTTTTTTACAAAACGCCATAAAATGCTGCCCCGGCGTTATATTCTACTTAATATATTTGATCTAACGGTTTTCGATGATGCCCAGCAAGTTTCTAATTGGAACTATATGGCTATTTGCACTAATTAAAAAGTTAATGAACAAATTTTACTTAATAAGGCGACTAAGAGTTGCTACTATCTCCCTATACTATGTCCACTTGGCCGTATAACTCACCTGCACAAACTGCGTAAGTGTAGCTTTCACGGCTTTTTTAAAAACAAATCTGACAGAATAAAAAAAAATACCCTGTATGTCTCGTATGTATCACATGTGTTCATTGGACACAGACGTTTCTCATAGAAATTAGATTTTTCAATAGGGAAGTACTTGCATGCGTGTTGTGACTGCTCAATTATCACATCTCACATCCAGATTAAGGCTCCTGTTAGACATTTCCGTTGCAATCGCACATTCGCCGAATTGTCCCCGCTATTTCGCGTTCCGAACTTCTTTAATCGTCATGACACATCGTTTGTTGCCATTTTGAATTGTGAATATTTGGCGCTCAAAAAGGATGATTTTGCTCTTGTTAAAGTATGTTTCTGCAGCGTTGTGTACTGGCTATTTTTTGTGCCATTATACCGTTATAGTTCCTTGGCTGTTGGTATGCACAATAAGTAAATATTTGCAGGCTAGGAAACTTAAAATGTGGAAATGCCGGATACCTCTTATTTCAAGGTGAATTCACCGAAATAATAAAAAGAAAAACACTTCTTAGTGCGCTTGCATGTAGTATTTTACTCGTTTTAACTGATCGTTAACAGAGGTCATGGTAGAAGCGAACAAATATCGCAGATTATCAATATTAGCATCATCAGGATATTGGCGCTTCTTGAACAAGTCATACGTTCTTTTCGATTGTTATTCTTCAGATTTTCGCATCTGTTCTAATATTACTGCCCTACATTATCTGGCCGATAGAAACACACACAGCCACTAACGCACATGCACATACACACATATGCGCACGCACACACTTATCTGGACACTGAACGCGGTCCGCTGAGGGAAGAACCTATCTACATCATTTAAACTAACGCTTTTAAAGCACTTTAACCGAGCCAAAAAAAATCGGGTTTCTCAACGCATCGCGCTGCGATTTACTACAGAGGAGCAAGCAGGTAGTAAAAGTTTACAGTAAAAAAATCGCCACTTTTATAAAAGAGTAGCGTGCAAAACATTTGCGGTCGTTGAACACCTCCATCGCTGTCATCTGGTTCCTGAAACGACGCAATGACACTGGAAGGCGCTCATTTTCGCGGTGCAGGAGTTCAGCGGTTCTAGGAACAAAATACACGAACTCGGAGAACGATGTGTCGGCCGCCATGACACTGAATAACCAACTTGAGTCTCGGAGAAAATCTTTAAGTAGTTTCGAAGCTACCTTGAGATTTTGGAGGAAATTTTTTAGTATTTGTTTAGTCGAGCGGAGTTTCGAGTCGAGTTCGAACTAGGAAGCGCCAAACCGGCCTGAAGTGGAATTTGAGATGAGTTTCGAGTCGAGTAGCGTTTATGAATTCAGCCGTCAATCTCTGTCATCACTGAACCTTCACCCATTTTACATCTTTTCAATGTGTACACTTGAACGGCCTAACTTACCACCAACGCATCATCCCCTAAAGAGAGAGCGCAAAGCGTGGTGTATGAGATTTCCTGCTCGTATTGTCCAGTCACGGGCAGTGCTGATCCTATAACGCAGGAGCGCATGGCTTTCTCCGGTGGGCGCTGGACTGGTGGCATTGCCGGCTACCAATCTGGTCACATGGGCAACATGGAGTGGTCCGCTCGAGGGGTGTCGTAAGCTTTCCATCGGGTGAACGCGGGAGGCTGCTCGCATACTTCTCGCAGTCTTTGGTGCGCATGTCGGCTGCGTTCACTATTGCGCGCATATCAAAAGCTCACTTTTCCCCGCATGCTGTTTACAAGCTCTTTGTTTTTGCACTCTATTGCTACGGTATCGTTTGCGAAGAGCATACGAGCAGCCTCATCGCTATTGCAAAAAAGAATGTAGGGGACATGCCCCCTCGCCTCCAGCGCTTTTTTCTCAGACTGATGAAGTATACCTACAAGTTTCAATTCGTTCCGGGCAAGCAGCTAGTACTTGCAGATGCGTTGTCACGCGCACCGGCCCCAAGAGACCCACAACCCGTGCCTGAGGAACATGATGCCGAAGGGCATGCGGTCGAAACACTGTCAAACCGGGTGAGCGCGCCCTTAGCAAAAAGAGGCTTTACTTGAAACGAACTTGAAATATATTGAATACGAATATTCATTTTGTATTCATTCTGTATTATTTTGTCCCCATTCGAAATACGTGCGAAAGGTATTCAAAATATATCATAAATATTAAACAGAAAAAATTTTTAGATATACCAAAAATATTGTTTTCGAATCTCCCCTCATGTAATGCGCCCATCGGACGCCCTTGAGGTGAATAAAATGAAATGAAATGAAATAATTCCCTGCCCCTCAAGATGCCATTTGTGCACTTTTTAGTGCACAAATGGCATTTTGAGGTGTAAGGAATTATATTTTGGTATATCTAAATTTTTTTTTTCTGATTAATATTTATGATATACTTTGAACACCCTTCGCACGTATTTCGGATGGGGACAAAATAATACAGAATGAATACCAAATGAATATTCGTATAGCTACACAGCTACACCAGCTACACATTTTGGGGGGATTTTGTTAGTAAATGTGTCTTTGCGGTATTAGAAGGCACTACTAAATACATTCCACAAACAACTGTTAGAAACGAACACAAACACAAACACCATGACGCACTGCACACCTGAGTGACAGTCTCATTGACTGCTCTAGAGCCTTATATAGCCTACATATTGAAGGTAACCATTTGCCCGGTGACCAGCCCTGCACTTATTAAGGTTCCAAGTATTCGCTCTTCTCCGCGGGAGTCCGTCAAAGGGGAAACAGTGTTTTGCAGTTTGTGGACGATATCTCTTACTACAAGCATTAATACAGCTAAAAATAATTCGGCGCAGTCGCTAAAACAATATCTATAAAAACGGCTCCTAGAAAAAAATGTATTACTTCTCTGCATAGCACCACCCAGGATGAAGCGAGTGAAGCTAGTTTCTTAATTTTAAAATATTTATTCTGCTTTTCTTTACCAGTTGACTATTTAATATGGTCATTAACGACACTATATTAAAGTCACTGCTCACATCACGTACAATGGTGAGTATACGCATTCAGTGAACTAACATTGTGCTAACACAATTACACGAAAAACATATATGCTCAAAGCACTTGCTGAAGCTTTCCAGTATCAGCAAGTGTTATGGATGTAGTTCCCGAACCCCGTTTGTGATTGATGCGCGAGAAACTCATCAGGACTGTTCTTGATAGAAAAAAAGGAAACAATAACATTAACTGTGCTGATTTATAAGTGCGATGCTGCACAACTGAAGTGGCAAACTGATGAAATGTTGTGTTTAGGCGCTTCAGTGTACTCCAAATCTGCGTGAAGTGAACTTTTGATAGGCGAGCTTTTCAATACTTTGGTAGTTTAAGTCGAACTACCAAAGTATTGCACTCAAAAGATATTTAGACTATAACACAACAGTGTTTACGATTTCTAGGTATTTCAAGAGTATTCTGCACATATTTTTCATCACTGCATTTTTATTAGGGTTGGAGTAAATGTTGCATGAAATAAATACATATTTTAAAAAAATTATGTGAAAGGTATTTTTAGCCTACTAATTTAGTATTTACATATTTCAGAACGCATGAAGGGAACTTAAAATGTAGTTTAACTAAAGGTATTTTTAAAATATTTTGAGAGAAATATTTTAGTACTAAGTAAAAAAAAAGAAGTGTATATTTTCGGTCAATTTATTGTGTACTTACAATTATCAACTATACTTCAAATACACTCGAATTAGAATGTGGTATATTTCAAACCTCTTAGTTTTCGCTAAGAGCGACACCGCAATGACCAAGCTCGCTGCAGCGACAGCCGAGAACAAGGTACTGTCGGAAGTCATCAACGGCCTCCAGGATCCCCGACCGCTGCCTCAGTCATCCCCCTACAGGTCATGCGCCGAAGAAAAGTCCGTCGTTCAAAGAGTGCTTCTTAAAAGACTAAAGGTGGTTATTCCGTAGAGCCTCAGAGGAGAGATGCTTAAAAGGTTGCATGATGGTCATTTGGGAGTGAACAAATGCAAAGCAAAGGCCCGTCCCCTAATGTTTTGGCCTGGAATGTCAGCGGACATTGCAAAAATGGTTAACAACTGTTCAACGTGCAAGCATCATGCATGTCAACAACCAGCAGAACCACTGTCGATAAGAGCAGTGCCACTTCGCCCATGGGTGCGCGTTGGTGTGGACTTATTTCAGTATGGCGGGCAGACATACCTAGTTGCTTTTGATGCCTACTCGAATTTCCCGGAGGTTGAGCACCTTACACATACCACGACAGATGCATTGGTCAATGCGCTGTCGGCGATCTTCGCAAGGCATGGACTACCAATGGAAGTGTGCTCCGACAATGGGCCCCAGTTTAGTTCTAGCGATTTTAAGGCTTTTGCGCTCAAATTCGACTTTCGGCACGTCACTTCGAGTCCACACTTCCCGTGCTCAAATGCTGCAGCCGAGAAAGGCGTTCAGATAGTCAAGAGGAGCATGAAAAAACCACAGCATGCACAAGAAGGTTACAGGCTAGTACTTCTCAACTACAGATATTCGCCTCTGGAAAACGGCCGATCACCAAGTGGACTTTTGATGGAAAGAAGAATTAGGTCGCCCCTGCCCGACTTCACTGGACCGGCTCCAATTGCAGTGCACAAGCATCAGCAGAGCAGCCGGGAGAGAAGACCGCTTCAGCCACTTCCTCCAGGGAAGGTGGTTCGCCTCAGGGAAAAGAATTCCTGGGCAACGAAGGCTAAAGTCCAAGACTTGGTGGCCCTAAGATCCTACCAGGTCATCACGGAAGCGGGCAGAACACTGCGCAAAAACCGACGACACCTCCTTCCAATCCCGGAGGACTTTACCCCTGAAAGGGAAGACAGCGAAGTGGAGGACTACACATGCTTGGCTCCAAAAACCACACCCCCATTTGGGGACCAGCCTACCGGCATGGACACGGCGTCTGCAGCCCCAGGGCCAGCAACTCGGTCACCGACCCCAGTGTCAGCGACTGTGCCTCCAGCTCTAATGGGAGTTACTGTGCCGCCCGCGGACTCTAGTAAAAGGACGCTACGACGGCTGCGTCGTCCACCTCATAAGCTGACGTACAATGAAGCTTTCCGTCAACAGTCTTGACAATAGGGAGTTTTAGAATAGCGCACGCTAAAGCTTGTGGGCACCCTGGCGGCTCCCAAGCCAAGTTGCCCGACTGCGAGGCTCAAGCCGAACTTTTCCCGCGTGGCGGCGACGTCACTCCAGCCACGCGCACATCGGATGCGCCGCCCTGATAAGGCAGATCAGAGGCGGCGCACGAAGAGTCGCTGCTTGGACTCCGGCAGGGCCGGTAGCAATGTTAATCGTCTTGTCCATGTCCAATTAAATGTAGTTTCTTGTTGTTGAAACCGTTGGCTCCGTGTTATTCCTCCGGGTCGGGTATGCAGCAAGGCAAACCGACCACAATGGCGCCCAACCGTGGTATGCTACCCACTCGCAGGAATTTCACGGGGCTTGGTTTCTTCTTTCGGTAAGCCTTTTTCATATTCCCCGTGTTTCCTATCGTTGTTTCGTGCAGGCAGGAACTCTTCGCGAAGCCTTGTCTGGAAGTCTGCCAGGCTGGCGAAGGGGGCCTGTGACCCCAACCAGCACCTGGCGCTGGCTTGTAACGCCAGCGGGACAATCCGGTCCACGATGAAGGCTTCTGAGGCACCAGAGGCAAGGTGGTACGTCTGCAGCTCGCCCAGGAAGTCTGCCACGGACTTGACGTCGTCGTACCCCATGTAGACCGGAACAGTCAAGTGTGGCCTGGGCTCTCGCGGTGGTGTCTCCTGCCTGCAGGCTACGCGACGCAGATTCTCCGAGAGCTCGAGGCAAGGACGCAGCACCCGGATGAAAGTCTGGTCCGGTACGTTCGGGTCATGCAAGAGCTCTTCAAGAGGGCGGACCCGAAGTCGCCGGAGTCGGACAGAGTAGCTCGGGTCAGAAGACAGTGTCACCCCAGGTACCACGTCTACCTGATCAACCGCACCTTTGAGACCCTTGAAGAGCTAGCCCGGGGCGCCCGCCTCATCGAGGAAGCTCTTCATGCCGAGCGGAACTACGTGCCGCCGCCACCAGCCAAGTACGCGCTCGAACCGGCATGCGCATGGCGGGGCCCCGAGGCCTCCACGCAAGTGGACTGTCCGAACGAGACCTCCCTTCCCCACCACGTCAACCAGGAGAGTTGGCGTGGCATGCATGGTGAGCTCCCGTGCGGGATAAGCGTTTGTTCGCCTAACTCTCCCCGAGAGGTCCCCGGAGGTCACAGCGAGGCCCGTGAGGGTTTCGGGCGGGGGTCGCCACGACAGGTGGGAGGTCGTTGGCCGTGCCCTATCGCAAGCTGGGGCCCAACGGAGATCACCACCCAAGCGAACCATCTTCATCAGTCTGCTCCTGCAAGTGCTGGCGAAAACTGGCACGGTGCGGTCGCAAACCCGCAGCCCAGCAGCATTGACCCCCGCCGCAACGGAACAAGCCCTCCCCACAACAGCCAGTCGCAAGCCTGGTGGAGGCCCTCCCATAGTGGTTCCTTATCCGATCACTGGAGGCGGTCCGACGGGCACCTCGGTGCGGGTGGCCTAAGCAGGCAACTGTCGTCGGACTGCTGCTACGAGTGCGAGCAGCCCGGCCATCACCGAAAGCAGTGTCCAAGGCTTCTGGACACTACAAACAAGAGGTGGCACGAGACGGCGGCAAAGGGCCGGAACCAAAACAACCAGGGAAACTACTACGGCCGGCGACGCTGAAACCAGACAGCCACTCGCCGACGGCCGGTGCAGTCCCTGGGAGCGGTCAGGCCGCGGCACAGATTCCATCGGTATGTCGAATCCAGCCCGAGCCTAACATCATTGAACCGCGCATGACAATATCACTGCTCGATTTTCCCATTGCCGCACTTTTGGATTCTGGGGCCGCTATCTCGCTCATAGGGGATTTCGTTTTCGAACTCTGCAAAGCAAAAAAGATAAGCCTCCGGGAGTGCGAAACCCGTTTGCAGCTAGCTTCTGGTACAGCGATAACAGCTGGAGGAGCCGTGAGGCTGCAGATTCGGTTTAATGGAAAGAATCGACGTCAGCGATTTCTTTATATGCCAGGACTTGTGGTACCTGTGATCTTGGGCCGAGATTTCATTACAGGCGAAAGCATGACACTCGACTTTTCTGGTGGTGGATACCGGCTGGGACAACAACCGGAGCTGACTCCGTTTACCAAAAGGGAGGACTGCATCCCTAACCCGACCACTGCAGCCTACTTCACCACGGTGCCAGACGTCTTGCCTGTCGGCATTCCGGACCGTGATACCCCGCAAGCTACGTAAGCTTTTCATCCGATACATGCATGACTCTGCCTTGGCAGGACACAGCAGTGGGAGCAAGACTTACGAAAAGTTATCCCAAATTGCTACCTGGCCAGGCATGAGGCAGGATGTGCTCCGATACGCTCGTAGCTGCTCGGTGTGCCAGAAGGCAAAACCACGTGGTGGCCAGCCCCCCGGTCTCATGCAACCAATCGCGAGTCAGAGCCCTTGGCAGATTTGTTGCTGTGACGTCATGGGCCCCTTCCCACGTAGTACCCGTGGTAATCAGTACTTATTCGTGGTAACCGACCACTTCACGAAGTGGGTCGAGTTATTCCCTTTGCGGAAGCTAGATTCGCAAAAAATCTGGGAGTGTCTACTCGAAACATTCGCTAGGTTTGGCTTTCCCGCACAGCTTGTAAGCGATAATGCCTCCTATCTCACGAGTAAGGTGTTTGTGGACGCATGCGCGGTGCTGGGAATCAAGCACAAAAGAACTTCCCCGTACCACCCGCAAGCAAACATCACGGAAAGGGTAAATCGGAACCTTAAGATGATGCTAGTGGCCTACACCGAGCGCCATCCACCCCCTGACGCCCACAACGTCTCCGTCATCGACATGCCGGACGAAGCTTGAGGGGGGGGGAAGTGTGGGCACCCTGGCGGCTCCCAAGCCAAGTTGCCCGACTGCGAGGCTCAAGCCGAACTTTTCCCGCGTGGCGGCGACGTCACGCCAGCCACGCGCACATCGGATGCGCCGCCCTGATAAGGCAGATCAGAGGCGGCGCACGAAGAGTCGCTGCTTGGACTCCGGCAGGGCCGGTAGCAATGTTAATCGTCTTGTCCATGTCCAATTAAATGTAGTTTCTTGTTGTTGAAACCGTTGGCTCCGTGTTATTCCTCCGGGTCGGGTATGCAGCAAGGCAAACCGACCACAAGCTTTGCGTACGCAAAGAATAGCGTCGTCGCCACTGCGCATGCTCCGAACGCAAACCAGGTTTTGCGCTTTGCGTGCGCAATTTTAGCGTGCGCTATTTCTCGGAAATAGCGTGCGTACGCAAAGAGTCTTTGCGCTTCTCCTAGGAGGATTCGTGATGAGAAGTTGGCTAAAGCCAAGACGAGCACAGTTAAAAACAATGGCGGCATCCAGGATTATGTCGGCGGCTGCTTCGGCGGCGTCGTGAGTGTGACGTCGGCGGTATCCTCGCGACTGCAATTTTCAATACGGGACGACATTGTACTCGGTTTGGCAGCGATCACCGACAACTTGATGCTTGCGACGCGCGAACATTTCACGGCGAAGGAACGATGTGCGAAGGTCGGTACACGAGACCTCTCTTGCCGAGGCGACGCAAGCGGACACGACCGCTCGCGTCGCGTTCTCATGTTTAAACAAATTAAAATGCTACTCTCGACCAAAAAAACTCGTTTTTTTTTTCTAAAGTTACAGCATTTCGTGTGTGAAATAAAATTTTTTACTGTATCTTGGTGGCGTCGCAAGCGCGAGATGCTTGGGCTTTTGCGTCGCGGCGGAGAAACGCTATTCTAAAACTCTCTTGCGTCGCGTGCGCTAATACAAGCGCTAAATTTAGCGCTAGCGTGCTCTAAAATTGCGTACGTTATTCTAAAACTCCCTAATAGAATTGTTGTTCTGCCCTAAGAGAAGGGGGGTGTAACGGCAGAGCCAACAACATGGTCTGGCAACTCAACCACCCCATAAAGGGACTCGAGGCACGAGCGCTCAAGCCGCCATTAAAGGGTCGACGTTCTTTCGGTTCACACCGACGTCTAGTTCCTCGCTGGTTTCCGATACAGGAGGCACCTAAAGCGGACCGTGCCATGGTACCCGAGAGACTATAATTTGCTGCGGATGCTGCAAGCGCGAGCTCCGCGGTTTTAGCGTCCCTGCCAAACACTCAGGCTCTAAAAAAAAAAGGGGGGTTTCTGTATGTTTATACAGTCTAGAACTTAGTCTGCCTCAACGGGCGACTGGTCTCCCAGCTGTAGATGCTAAATTTTGACAGTGCAGTACAACCGCTATCCTGGGGTCTTTAACGTGCACCACGCAGTAGTGATACACGACCGCACGCCGGTACGATGCTCATCCAGATCGAAACGGGGAGGGGTGGCGATTGAACCCAGGATCTCTGGGGTTTGCAGCGCGAGCTTTCGCTCCACGTGCTCCGAGCTGGTGTGCGCTAACCCACTCGGCCACCGATCCTTTTTTTTTTTCTTCTTTATTGACGACATTAACATAGTCCAACCAAAAAGAACAATAATGTGAAAATGCCGTCAATCGCTTACCTGGCAAATTGAAATGTATTTTTTTTTTACTTTTTTTTTTAGCAGTTTTTTTATTGTTGGTAACCACTCTGCCACATTTGATTGAACCTTCCAAACTTTGACAATCTAACGGACAGAGTCGGAAAATTATTTCCCCAGAGGTTACTCAACATCTGCATAGCGAACCGCCATGCGACATCGCCATAAGCTGTGAAAGCCTAGCAACATGACAAGATCGAGAGCCACACAATTTTCGTTTTCAATTGTACCGATTCGCCCCGTGGACGATGTTCTATACGGAAAGAGTACAAGCAGCAGCGCGCCTTGTCGTTCAGCGAGCATGATGGCTGCTACTCGACAGGCTGTCTGAAATAGCGGCCAGGCTATTTAAACCGGAAGCGCCCGAAGCGTTCAAAAAAGTCAAATTGGACGTTTTAGTAATTTATACAGCGTAACGTTGGTCTGCCTGTAGGGGCGACACTGGTTTATACTGTAAATGAGCAATTTTGCCAGTGCAGTACGACTGCTAACCTGGGGTCTTTAACGTGCTCACGCAGTAGTGATACATGACCGCACGCCGGTACGATGCTCATCCAGATCGAAGCGGGCAGGGGTGGGGCTCGAGTTCAGGATCCCTGGGTTCTGCAGCGCGAGCTTTCGCTCCACGTGCGTCGAGCTGGGTGTGCGCTTTAGCCCACTCGGCCACCGATCCCCCCGCCCGAAGCGTTCTGAAGTGGTCGCAGCGAGTTTTTGTCACCAGCTACGATTTTGATCAGTTCCCGGCCTCGGAACCTGCTCAACGTTTCCTTAGAGGTCAGTGAACTTCTTCTGCGCCCCTTGAGTTTCAAACCCAGCTCCTCTGCCCGGTATTGACCGAGCGGTGCGCCACTTTCCGCCTCGGCCGGCGTCGCCGCCGCACTAAGCCTAGCTCGTGCACGTCACGACTAGAGCCACTCTATATGGCAGCGTAGCTGCCAGAGTAGCGACACGACGCAAAATTATCTAGATACACGACGTCAGAAGCGCCTATAGTGATCTCCATTTTGGGCCTGGGAGGTTTCTATGGTAACCGTGCTGCTAGCGACGCCGGGCGGCAACCTTTATCTAGTTGATATCTCCATTCGTTAATTGAAACATGGTAAAAGACCTAAAAGACGCTTTGCATGGCGGTACGGCACGGGCCTCTGGAGGAGCGGTGTCTGTTTCTTCTGTGAAATGAGTCGATTTGCAGCGTGCACGGACAAGGCGAGTTGTTTTCCGCGCCGCCGGGATGGCGGCGGCTTCTTGGGACGAACGTACCGTCCTTGCACTTTCGGACTTCGCTCCTATGGAACAAAATCCGATTACGCCACTCACGACAGGACGATTGCCTTGGGACATGACTGCTGCTCGACTACCCCATAGTAAGAGAATGTATGCTTAGCACCATACTTCAAGACCCAATCATTCATTCAAGATGAGATTATCTCACCGACTGGCGGGGAGCGACGTCGACGACGGTATCACCGTCGTTTGGAGCGATGAACAGTCGACGGGGTTAAACCAAGAAGGACAGCACGGTGGTCTACAGAGGATTGTTAACGCCATCAAAAGAGACGGACGCTAAATATGAGGTGTTCTTGCCGACAGACCAAGTGGGCGTCCGGAAGTTTACCGGCATGCAAAGTGTCAATATTTTTATCTGGTGTAGCACGTATACCCGTGTTAAAGGGGCCATGAAATTATTCTTTAACTTTTTCTTCCTTACCTTTAATCCTCAAATCAAAAGAGAACAGCGGAATCACGCGGTCGTGACATGCTAGGCCACCGGTGGGATGATTCGAAGCTTCCACCGTGCTTTTTAAGCACACCATAGAACTTGTCATTCGGGAGTGCACTCATGTGCACTCATTGGCCACGAACGCGAATTCAAATATTCATCGACGAATTGATTGTTGACGAGCGCATACGTCCGAGTGACGTAGTTTTCGTGTCAAATGCGTGAGCTGGGGTAGGCTGACGTCATTTTGGATTTTGTAGGCATTGCAAAGAGGATATTTAGAACCATACACACGTGATGATAGAATCATGGCACACGAACATTAATGAGTACAAAACGGGCCCACCTACAGAAAATAAATATTACACTCGTGAAAAATAATTGTCTGTAACTTGTTAATTACAAAGACGAACACACCTCTGAGAATATAAATTTAATAGTGTGTGCTGAAGCATTCCTATAGAGCAGTTCATTTCATATACGTCATTTAAGCAAACGCCCGCTTGTCATTAAAAAAAAAAAATCTGCGATCAAATGCAAGTTATTGCAACGAAAGGACGTTTATCAAAGTCTTCAGAACTGTCAATTCGTAAAATCGTCCATTAGTAGAAAAAGTTAAAGGTCGCCGGCGCTTCCTCGCTTAAAGTTGCTGTGATTATTCGGTGACCTAGGGCTGAAACAACTTCCCCTAGGCTCTACACACGACGTATACCTTTCGGTTCGATTTTCGGAAATTCCAACATTCAAAGGAACCTAGAAAATGCAAAAATGTTATCCTAAAAGCTATATCGTAAGATCGCTGATTAGTACAAGACGTAAAGATCGCAGGAGCTTCCGCGCTAAAAGTTTGTGATTACGCGGTTAACTGGGGCTGAAACAACTTCCCCAAGGTCCAACATGCGACGCATAAAATTCACATTGATTCTCAGACATTCCAGCGTTCAAACAAGGCTAGGAGTATGCGAAAATTGCATGCAAAATGTCTTATCGATCCTCGAACACATCCAGGAATACGAGCACCGCTACGGCGATATGACTGATGCTGTCGCACAGGTGCTAATATCCAGAGCGATCTTGCACAGAAAAGGTATAAAGTCACATTCTTTCGGATCTTCACGTTATACCTGCGTCAGAGAGCACGCAAAAGTCCGAAATCGTCGGCAAGCAGCGGCACATTACGATTACCGCGCACCGAACAAACTCGTATCTACATGCTCTGGGCGCTGCTATCTTACCGGTGACATCACGGCTCTTGCGAGGTCACGTGACGAGTAGTCACTCGGTTGCTAAGGGAACCGAGCCAGCTCAGCTCGTTGCTATGGTACCGCGTTTGACCAATCACGGTGAGAGGCGGCACAGGAAAAAGCGTGGCGCTACTCTGGCAGCTACGCTGCCATATCGAGTGGCTCTAGTCACGACAACTACCGACGCTGGCGCGTGCCTAGAGTTCAGACTTCGAAAGTCATTCGTTACAAGTAACGGATTGCTTGTAATGCGTTACTTTTTAAAGTAATTTTGTAAGTGCCACGTTACTTTTTGTCAGAAGTAATTTGTAATGTAATTTATTTACAAAATATAGGTAACGGATTACTTTAATTACTCGTTACTTTAAAAGAAATACGAGCATAATACAGTAACTGGAGCTATACGAGCAGAACATTAAGCCGAATGAAGAGAGCTAGTTCAACAAAGTAGAGAACACCAGGAAGGGGAGAATAGCCCAAAAAAATAACACGATTCTTTGTATGACCGCATATAGAACCTCTAGAAAAATGGGCAAGACATATACAAATATACGAAAGACAAAGATCAAGTAAGACAACGCCGAGTGGGCTCTCCGTCGCCTTCCATCGTGTCCTTTTTTCTTGTCCCGGGCAGGAGAAAGCTCTCCGTGATTATTTGTTTTTGTCTTTTACACCGTTTCAAACTTTCCAACGTCTTCGACTTCTCCCGGCAGCTGCACAGACACCAAACGCGGGTCCGTACCCACTTGATTCGCGGGTTCACAACTCGTGTAACAGATGATGAAGCCTCGCGCGGGGGGTCGAATACTCTTTTATCTTTGACGTGCGCCGCTTTATTTTAACACGCTCTTGAGGCACGGCTGAAAAACACTCGGCGCGAGGCTAAGAGCATCTTCCCCGAGAGTACGGACGATACTTCTTTTGGTTTACTTCTCTGGGCATGCTGGTCGAGTCCACTCCTCACTTTACACTCAACTGTCAACATAAAGGGGGGGGGGGGGGGGGGGGAGGGGGGGGGGTTAGGCCATCTAAGAAGTGAGGTAGAGAGAGAGAGAACGCGTAAAAGTGGTGTAATCCTCTATTGGTTTGTGAGACCAAAGGCCACCGCTTCTCTCGTTCTCTATGCCCTCCACTCCTGTGGCCTCTACGAATTTCGGTATGAAAGTGAGAACAGATAAACAATCGATAACCCGTAACCGCTACGTTTTCTCTGACTGGTCGAGTTTTCGGTCATGGAGTGTCCGTCGTCTCCATGGCTATCTCTTAATGAGAGTTTAGAATTCAGGGTATTAAGGGGAACGGAGACGTAGAGTTTCAGTGCATACTTTTCTTGCCAAAAAAAAAAAAACACAGTGTCATCAGCAAAAAAAAACAAACTCTAATCTACGGAAACACATCAAGGTAAGCTGGGACACCTGCCTTCTGCATTGGCTATACATTGTAACGTTATAACCAAGTTTTTCTTTTCTTGTGAATAACAGGCGAAACACCCAAGTCAAAAGGCTGTTTTCGTAGATCGCTTCTTTAGCTCCGAATCTCGTAGCGGATGTAGACGCTGCTACTGAGCATACACACCGCTAGCTTTGTCTGCACAATTCCAGGGATCATTTCGGGAGGCCGTAAGCTTGCGGGATGGCGGATGTGGTTGCAGCTTTCGGTGCCTTGTCACCTTACAGGCTAAGGGAGTGCACCTACAGTCTTTCTCATAAATACAATAAACATTTTTAAAAAATATCAAAATTCTTTCTATTGTTTTCTGTATAAGTGAACTGAAAAAGTAACGCGAAAGTAATTTGTAACGTTACGAGTAAAGTAATCCGTTACTTTGCAGCGAAATTAATTTGTAACGGTAATCCATTACATTTGAGGCTCAGTAATTTGGAATTGTAATCCATTACATTTTTCAAGTAACGAGCACAAGTCTACTAGATTTCTGTCTGATCTCTGCTAGGGCCAATGTGTATGGCAGCCTAGCTGCCAGAGTAGCGCCACGCCTTTCTCTGTGCCGCCTCTCACCGTGATTGGTCACACGCGGTACCATAACAACGAGCTCCTCTGGCACCGTGCCCATAGCAACCGAGTGACTACTCGTCACGTGACCTTGCAAGAGCCGCAATGTCACCGGTAAGAAAGCAGCGCCCAGAGCACGACGTGGTTAAAACATCTGGAGCCTGTATACGTCATTCTCAATATGGCGGGGGATCGGTGACCGAATGGACTGGCGCACGCCAGCTCGGAGCACCTGGAGCGAAATCAGGCGCTGCAGAACCCAGGATTTTGGGTTCAATCCGCACCCCTGCCCGTTTCGATCTAGATGAGTATCGTACCGCCATGCGATCGTGTATCACCACTGCGTGATGCACGTTAAAGATCCCAGGCTAGCGGTTGTACTACACTGGCTAAATTTCTCATCCACAGCTGGGAGACTCGTCGCCCGTTGAGGCAGACGAAGTTCTAGGCTGTATAAACATACACACACCCATAGCCTCCTCTACACTCACAAAGCCTGGCATTCGAGGATGGAGCCATAAAGTGCCCGGTCACAGATTTGGAGCGCGAGGATATGGTAGCACAGAGCATTTGTCGGTGAGTCTGTAGTCAGCGCACTGCCTTTGCAGCGGCGAGAACCAAAAACATGGTTGTCAAACCCGACGGGAAAAGAAGCGGTAGCCCGAGGAACGCGAGAAGCGCGAGCGGAACTTCCATCGCTCGGGAATGCTATCATATCCTCGCGCAGGTTACAGGCTCGCGCAGGTTGGCAAGCTTATTATTCCCACCGAATAGTAAGCTGTACCAAGAAACATGAGAACAGCATCGTCGAGTGCGCAGTGGAAGTTACCCAAGCAGCACCAGAAAGTGAATTTCGATCGGCCGACGGTTGGCCAGTGTCTGGACAGCTTGGCCACTTTAAGTACTTGGCCACCGGAGACATAAACAAGGCCGGCAAGGGTCCGGCCACAAACTAGCTGTTTTTAGCTTGTCCGCCGGAGACATAAACACTGCCGGCAAGCGCCTGGCCAGAAGTGCTCATTTTCAGCTTGGCCGCCGGAGACATAAACACGGCCGGCAAGTGTTTGGCCAGCAGTGGTGATTTTCAGCTTGGCCGCCGGGGACATAAACACGGCCGGCAAGTGTTTGGCCACAAGTGCTGATTTTCAGCTTGGCCGCCGGAGACATAAACACGACCGGCGAGTGTTTGGCCAGCAGTGCTGATTTTCAGCTTGGCCGCCGGAGACATAAACACGGCCGGCAAGTGTTTG